>NC_046376.1:35297113-35597113 GCF_011125445.2 Fundulus heteroclitus | reverse complement strand
TCCTGAAGACATGCAGTTACTCAAGGAGAGCTGGACAGAGCTGTCAGAGGTCTTTAACTGATCAACAGGACCAGTATCTGCTCTTTTGTACAAAGAGGGAAGCGATTAGTTCTGCCAGAGCCCTACACCTCCAGCAGGCCACTGGCTTGAAAGTCTCTGACCAACACATTAGAACACACTTCATAAGGGTAGTCTGAGGGCTAGACCCATTGTTAGACCCCTTCGCTGGTGCATTGGGTTCTGGGTTCCTCCTGGTGCATGATAATGTCCAGGCTCCCAGGGCAAAAGTATGCAGTCAGTTCCTCGAGGCTGATGGACTTGATACAGTTTTTTACTTGCTTTTGTTTTGTTTTTATTTTCCTTTGTTTTAATCATGTAAAGCGCTTTGCATTGTTCTTGTACTGAAAGTTCTATACAAATAAAGGGTCGGTGTCCTGCAACTTTTAGATGTGTCCCTGGTCCGACACGCCTGAGTCAAATAATCAGGTAATTAGCAGGACTCTGAAGAACCTGACTGCATACTGAGGAGCTAATTGTGCCATTTGACTCAGGCGTGTGGGACCAGGGAAACCTCTAAAAGTTTCAGGACACTGGCCCTCGAGGACTGGAGCTTGACACCCCTGCAGACTAACCATAGAAGTTCTCCAGAACGTTCTTCCTGACCAGTCTGCTGGGTTCCTTGGTCTTCCAGATGCTGTTTGTTCACTAATTTTCTTTAGCAAACCTCTGAGGCCAGAAACAGCACAGCTGCATTTAGACTCAGATTAAATGACACACAGACGGGCTCTGTATAAGAATTGAGCAGAGCGAGAACTGGATCCAGGGAAAACACAGGAAGAAACACAGGGAAACTGCTGGAGCAAACAAGACATTCAGCCAGGTAACAAGACGAGACATTCTAGCAGAGAGTGGTTGAGTGAGGCAGGTATAAATAGGGAAAGTGACAGGTGAGCAGAATATGCACTAATTAGTGCAGCAGGTGGAGCTGATCAGGTGCAGAGTGGTGGCAGGTAGCTGACTGAGCTGAATGGATGAAGACTGGTGGCTGTTGGCTGAGGGTAGTGGAACCTAATCAGTCCAGAAAAGTCCACACAAAAATAAATAAAACACCAAATCATGACAGGAATCTGATAAAATAATTTTAAAATTATTTTGTCAAGGCACCAGTTAAGATCATCAGAAGGAGGAATCGAGTCACATGTGCTGAGTGAATACACACAAACTCTTTCCCACACACCAACACAGACCTACACTTCAGTTTGTTCCTCGGCAACCGCACTGTTACTAAGAGAATGATTGCAAAGAGGCAGTGTTTCCATGGCAACACAGGAGGCTGAGTCATCGTCACTGCAGTACAGGCTCTCTCTCGAGCTCACATGTGTCTGACTGAATCTTAGCAGATAACCATTCATATCATCCCCGATTAAGGAGGAAAAACAAAGGAATTGAGAAAACAAGACTAGAAGGAGAAGAGTATTATTTATGTAGAGTCATATTCAGTAAATTACAAAATACGTCGAGATGGGGATCATCAGATTAGCATCAGCACCTTTTGAAAATAACCTCAAAGTACTTATTAAACATTAAGTCCATCTTTCTGTATTAAGAATATATTTTATTGATCTGGTGTAATGTTCTAATCTTACATGTCATGTTTTCCTTATCTGTAAGAGGAAAATCATTGTAATCAAAACAAATAACATTCTGAAAACATCAGGCTGGAATTACCCTGTTTAATATGCTTCCCTTAGTTAACTGAGTTACTGAAATAAATGCACAATGATATTTTCATTTATTTTATTTGACTGTATATATGTGTATCCATCTATCCGTCCATCCATTCCTGACCCATTTCTTCAAGTCAGTCTCTCCCTGTATACCTGTAAAAGTAAGTGCTCTCTCCTCTGGGTGCCATAACAACTAAGCAGAGTCTGTAATTACACATGGAAATTGACTTTGGAGCCCGTCTGCCAACTAAGCTGACAATAAGTGGGAAAGTTTGAAGAAGCAGCAGCCGCTAACTGATTTTTTGGCACATTACAGGATGACTTAAAATTTTTATCATAGTATGTTCAGAACAGTTTTTGTGAGTTATTTATATTTGTAGAGATTGTGGGTAGGCAAGAGAAGCAGATCTTTGGCTATCTTTGTTATTCCCACACACTGGCCACATTACAGAAGCAGCAAAGGAGCAAAAGCCCCTCCTCCCCTCTCCACTACAGGGAGTGTTCCTCTTTCTGCACTAAGAAACACTGCATTATTAATGCCATAGTATGAGCAATATGATACATGCTTCGGAGTTGAATCTACACTTTGCTTCTTACTTGACATTTGTAAGCATGCATGTGTTTGTGTGCTGGCTGGGTAACTTTATTTATGTAAATTAATTATTGTACTATTTCAGCCCGCATTTGTGTGTATTTGCACACGCTCAGTACATAAGACAGCCTGTGTGTTGTGCTTTCAATGCATGATGTCCATGGATGCTTTGTGAGCCTCTGTGTGGGTGTATCTTTTTGTGCCAGAAGGGGTGGGAGGCTGAGCAGGCGGCTCAGATCCTAAAAATAGAAAGCTCTCCAGCTCCCTGCCTCGCTGGTCTGAGAGAGTGGCACAGAAAGGAAGAAACAGGGGGAGAAACGGAGAGTGGCTGTGCCTGGAAGCAACAAAACAAACAGGACCAGAGACAGAGATCCATCCGTGGCATCACTTTCTCATCGAGCTGGAGCTCCAGTAAAGGCAACCTCCCTGAGGGAATCGCTGGCACATGTACCTTAACCTGTTTGCTTAATAACTTTGAGAAAAAAGCGTGACGACTTTCTCTGGTGTTACCTGATAGGGTGGTTTAATCTGAGTTTATGCTGCAGACATCACAGATGGGAGAAGGATGAGGTTTCATCTTGATTAGCAGAAGAACAGAGTTATCTCTAAAACAAACACTGTTTCTGTTGTTTGTCTCATTGTGTGTCTTCATCTGAATTTGTTTTCACTGCAGCATGACTTAATCTGTTGACAGACATAAACATAGGGAAAGAATTTAAAACATTCACTTCAGTCTTCTATAATTTTGCATCTGCATAAAGTTTCATTTGATTGCAAGCTTTTATGCTTTGTGATGGACCTGGGTTACTACTGCTTAAAGACCCCATGTCTAAGCTGTTCACACACTAATTTGATCAGAATGATAAACAACAACCATAGGAAAGCTATGCCTTGATATAGCAAACCCAATGATTTTTCTCACTTTTTGTCATTAAAATCACACACTTCATTGTGTTTTTTTTTCAACTTTATGACAGACAGACAGACAGACAGACAGACAGACAGACAGACAGACAGACAGACAGACAGACAGACAGACAGACAGACAGATGTCTCGTCTCAGTGGTGATGTATTGTAGAATGATGGATAAGCATTAAATGAAATGGCATTCCAAAACAGCAAGCACTCCACACATATACAGAATAAACACAAACATTTTCACTTCAAAATAAATATTTAGTCTATAAACTAAACAATTAATTTCCAAACTAAACATTTAGTTCAGACCTAAATATTTAGTTTGCAGCTAAATATGTTGTTTGCTAACTACATATTTATCTAACATGCAAATTCACTTAACATGGCAAGCCATATTGATAATGAGTAGCATGTAAAGTTCTGCATATTATCAATCTGGGACTGTTCCCATCGGATCCATTTGGGGAAAGGAGGGAAGTTCAGCAGAACTTTTCCGATCTGACTGGATGAAGCAACACCTAGTGGCCGCCTACCAATGGTTGGTTTTAGCCAATCATTGGTATATCTAATCATCTAATCATGATCCGGCTAATTGGGTTCTTTGAACACACCTGTTGTTTATGATTAGTATCGCTGGATTGAGTTATATAAGATAACTGCGCGTTCATGCTTTTCTTTAAAAGGGGAAATTTTAAATTTTCGAAGAACCAAAGGATCCAAGATCATGCCAAAATGTCAACAATCCAATCCAGCTAACTGAGTTAGCGACGTACGAAGAACAGGCCCCTGGTTTGTTATGGCGAGTGAGCTCAGAACTCTCCCCTGCTCCCTCCTCCCCCGCTGACATCTGTGGATGCTTTCTGAACTGTTGGCCGGCTGATAACATCAAGGACAATGGCCACTGGAGAGTGTTCACGTAAATATAAACACTTTCACCCAAACAGACACACATAACTGATGCTCAAATAAACTGATGAATTTACACGCGACTAATCTCAAATGTTTACCTTCTGCTATATGTGTCTCGTCTTATTTGTCCTTTTTGTGCAAGAGGTTTTTAATATCTCAAACTGTATCCTGTAATAGGATACAGTTTGAGGTATGTTTTTTTCCCTCCCACCTTCCTTTTTGTGGCATATGTTTTTTCCACAGAGTAATGGCAGCGCCCTGTGGGCACCGTGTAAGGCTGTGTCCTTGGCATCAAGGCCTCAGTAAATTGTCTCCACCTGAAATGTTTTTGAAGTTTGTGATGTCTGTTATTTACATCCGTTGCCCTCATAGATTTGTACAGCGAAGCTTGAATGCACATTTACATTCCAACAATAACAAATAAAAGGTCATTGATAAAATAACTCAGAAGTATGACTTTTTGCGCCATTACAATACTTATAGGCATTCAGTCATCAGATCTTCTGCTCCATGAAATCCATATTAATGCACATCAGTGCATATATAGTTGTTTGATACTGGATTGCTCTAAAATAGTTCCCAGACATAGCCACCCAGAGCTAGCCTGCCACTACCCTCTCTAACATAAAATACTCCTGAATCAATGCTACTATGTTCTTTTTGTGTCTCTGCTCGGTCTTGCGTTCTGAGAAGGCAGTAAGTACCCAGTTCAATCCCATCAAACTGCCACTATGGGTACCTGAGTAAGACCCTTAGTCTGAGATAAGTCCCAGAGCGCTGTAAAAGCTGCCTACTGCTCCCAAAGTTATGACACGTGTTTATGAATTGGTGCTTTATAAATACAATTTTATTTGAATTATATTGAAGAAACTGCAATAGACTGGCGACCTGTCCAAGGTGTGCCCCGCCTCTCGCCCATTGACAGCTGGAAATAGGCACCAGCACCCCTCACTGGGAGTCAGAATGAAATTTGTGTTAAAAGGAATTGGGAATATGGGTGGTGGCTAGCATGTTAGCATTAGTAGCTGGGATAAACAATTATAATCTTGCCTGTGTCTGAGGACTATTCCTTCAGTCAGGAGGGTGGAACTAGTAAGAAACCAAAGGCCATATGATTAAAGCCTCCTGGAGAGAAAGTGAAACGTCTTCAACTACGGAAAACAAGTCCAGTTGCTTTGTTTTTTACTTTTTTTGGAATAAAAGCCATATTCTATTCTTTTTCTTTTTTCAAACATTAGCAACGTCTCTGAAAGTAGTGGTTATTTAGATAAAACCTATGGAGCATTTTCATGTCATCAGCTCCCTCTTTCTTAAATGAGTAATTGTACTTAATTTTGCACGATACTTTTATAACTTAAGAAGTAATTTTGTCATGGTCTTGGTGCGTGAGTCCGTGTGTGGGTGTGCGGCTGGGTGAACCTTCTTCACTCCGCTGGAGGGTGTGGCTACCTGTGACATGTAGCACACACTGATCTCTATTTATTCACTGGATAGCCGATTGGCCGAAAAACTGAAGTCACTGGCCGCCATCTTGCTACTCCCTACTCTCACAGAATTACAACATAAACATGCCGACGTGTGCAGCATTTGGCTGCAACAACAAGCAGTTTTCTGGCTGTGGGAAGACATTTCACAAGTAATTTTACAGTCAGTGGATGTACTAACAGTATCAAGTACTAAGAGAATCCATATATACGCCAATTTCTCCTATAGTATAGTCTGTAGCCTAACATTAGTCTCTCAATCTCTGACTGACTCGATTACATTGACCGAGTTAGTCATTGACATTGTGTCAACATTGTGTCAACGTTAGAAAATAAAAATTAGAGTAAATAGAAAATAATTCACTCTGAAATGTCAATGTAGTAGTTTTCGATTAAATGGATGATGCTGTCATTGTTGTAGTGTTTGGTACATTTCTCATTTGAGAAAGTCATGTGCTGAAATATTTTGCATGTTATATATATGCATACATACATACATACATACACATACACACACACACACACCTATATTGGTTTGGTTAATTGTAGATTTCCACACAGTGATGCTGCACGGATGAAACAATGGAATGAAACAATGAACTACATGTGCAACTTCTGTTATTAAAGTTTTTCAATCACTGGATAGTGTATGTGTGTGCATACATACTTGTATGTACAGTATATGCAAATTCTCAACTACAACCGCAACGCTGTATGTCATTACATCATTGAAGATATTTTTGGTAATCCGTCTACTGTTACTCACATTATTATTATTATTATTATTATTATTATTATTATTATTATTATTATTATTATTATTATTATTATTATTATGCAGAAATGTGTGTGTGCATACACACACTGTATGTAATGTATAGATATACATGTACACTTGAGTGTGTATTTGGCAAATTTATGTTATTTTTCTAGTGTAGAAAGCTCTGTGGAGTGCTTAAATTGGTTCATTAATTTATTGTAAATTAATGAACCAATGCTCTGTTCTAAATCTATGCCAGATTTAAAGACTAATGCACAGACACAGCTTAAAAGTGTATGGCATTTGACATTTTAAAAGTCTAAAGCCACCCTGAAAATGAGGAAATCATCATTGTTTTGTGCTGTAGCGCAAGTATTCCCTAGTTACTGGTGGAAAATAGGGAGTACCAATATGCCGGCTGGTGGCTTCACAGCAACGCGTACTACCAATGGCCAATCGGCTATCCAGTGAATAAATAGAGATCAGTGGTAGCACACCTGTGTGTTACCTACCATCTCATGCACATTCAATTCAATTCAATTCAATTTTATTTATATAGCGCCAAATCATGAAACATGTCATCTCAAGGCACTTTACAGGCTATTCACCTGATAGTTTACAGGCTATTCACCTGATAGTCCCACACAGTTGGTAGAAGGATCCTAGTGTCTCCCGGATTTTTGGTCATCTCCCTACACTGACAGTTATTCCTGGGTCTCACCTTCTCCACGGTTGCCTCTGTCACTCCTTTCCTTTCCTGCCTGTTCGTCCTTGTCTCAGTGATTCTAACCAGCCAGATCCTCCTCTCCCCTCTGGCCTCAGAGCCCACCACCAGGACCTTCACCCTCTCCTTGATCTTCCTTTTGCCTCACCCACATCTCCACCTGTTAAATTGCTTCCTCTCCAGAATCTTCGTTAACAGCACCTCTCTCTTCTAATCAAGTCTGATTTAGTTTCTCTAATCACTGTTTTCTAGACCTCACAAATGCCTCTTCTGCCCTCCTTCTGTATATGTGGTTATTTTAGGTGTTAAATTAATTTAAATTAAATTTTTTGTTTCAACTGATAAATATATAATAGTGTCAGCTTTACAGTTTTTCAGTTGATTAATTGCTTTAATTATTCCTTAGGTTGCACTGGATCCATAAGCAGAAATTGTGATTTTTTTATATAGATTTTTTTTTATCACCCTGCATCTAGCCAGAGTTGTTGCTTTGCAACTACAGATTCAAACAAGCTCAGAATATTGAGGAACTGGCTGCACATTTGACGTTTTGAGGTGCACTTTCTCACTGAGAAGCGTCCTAAAACTACTTTTTGTAACACATTAAGGGTATAAAAACCAGTAAATTTGTATACTCACCTCCTTACTGCTCCTGGTGGCAGAGGGCCTTGCCTTGCTGCACACAACCCTGGCTTTCAGGAATCGGAGGCTGAAACCCATGTTAGTAAAGCCCCAGGAAAGTGAAATTAGCTGGGTAAATTTGCATCAAAACACTTCTGAAAGTCCTGGGGCCTCATTTATCAAACTTTTCATAGAATCCATACTAAAAGTGTTCGCATTCTAAAAACATTAAAATGATAAATGCCAAAAAAAAAAAAATAAACATTTGTAAAACTATGGGCACACACACCAATTTACAATTTTCCTTTATAGATCACAGCTGTACCTGAATATCTGCATGCCTGGTTCTGCCTCATGTTCAGCCCTCTGTGGTCTTTTTCATTTGATCCATTCATGCGGGTCTATCTAGAAAAAACATGTTTTACAAGAATAAAGCAGACAGCTGGAATGGACTAAGGAAGGTGGAGTTTTGGTTTCAGCAGACAGGATTTCTGGAGATGAGCAACAATCAGAGCAAATTGTATTTTTTATAAGAAATCTGGAAATGACTACAGAGTCGTTTACTTGTTGAGCATTTATGTTGTGAAGGATGTGGTATTGAAAGTGAGACTAGGTCGTCTCACAGCTGCTATCCTGAGTCTATTCGACATCTCTTTGATAATTCAGAGATACGAGCTCCTTGGCTTTGATTCCATGTTGGTGACCAATGAATCTCAACCCATCGTTGTTTTTCCTGAAGCCATTGCATGGACAAGTGTGCCAGTTAATGACACAGCACGTTTGCACCATGTTTTAACTTTTTAAAAACAAAAGAACAGACAATAAAGACAATTTTGTAGATGATGGCGTCATAAACAAACAGAAGCAGGTTCTCCCAATGGCCAGGTATCCCACAATACAGTGCGGTTGTTACGTCACCCTTTCAAATAGGGAATTACTTTTTAAATGTTCACATACTTGATTAGCAACTATTGTCTCAATAATTTTAGATAAGAAAAGAAGAATAGATATAGGTCTGTAATTTATTAAGTCTTGATCAAGAGAGGGTTTCTTAAGAAAAGCTTTAATAACAGATGCTTTAAAAGCCTGTGGTACATATAAATTTACTAAGGATAGATTAATCATGTCTAAAATGGGAGCATTACTCAAATGGAATACTTCCTTAAATAACAAGACTGGGATTGGGTCTAACATACTAACTGAAGGTTTAGATGAAGCTAAAATGTTACATAACTCAGAAAGCTCTACTGCGTCTAAACAGTTCAAACAATTATCAAGTTCTACAGATGCCTCCTACGCTGCCTCACTTACTAAGGACAGGGTAATCATGTTTGGGATTATACCAATGATTTTATTTTTAATAGAACAATTTTTATTTATGAAGAATCACATAAAATCATTACAGCTGAGAGCTAATGGAGCTCTGATGGATCAACTGTACTAAAGAGAAACCTAGGAATATTTTTATTCTCCTCTATTAATGATGGAAAATATGCTGCTCTAACTCTGGGAAGGGTCTTTAAATATAGCTAGGATTCCTCCCGATGTGTAGAGTGCCATTGTCTCTCCAATTTCCTAACGTTGTGCTTCAAAGAAAGCAGCTCTGGGTTAAACGAGGGAGCCAGCTTCCTATGAATAATTACCTTCTTTTTAATGGGGCTACATTGTCTAGTGCAAAATG
The DNA here is from genome assembly GCF_011125445.2 of Fundulus heteroclitus. Lineage (NCBI taxonomy): Eukaryota > Metazoa > Chordata > Actinopteri > Cyprinodontiformes > Fundulidae > Fundulus > Fundulus heteroclitus. Next base: position 35,587,696 of record NC_046376.1, on the reverse strand, counting down.
CAACAAGGAAGTAACACCATCAACAAGAGCGTCAATTTGTGAAGGGGAAAAGATAACATTGCTGCCATCTGCTGGGTATTTCTGCAGACACGGAGGAAAATAGAAGGGGCAGACTCTTTAAAGTTTGATACAGTATTATCTTATAAAGATCTACTTTAATGAAGCCTTCTTACTTTGAACTCAAAGTATATAAAAAATGCTCAGATAGAACAGGATTGTGAGGAAATACTTTTATTTCTTTATGACTAATTTTAGTTTAGTTAAGCTTAAAGTGTATGGGTCTGGGGGATTTCTACCCTGTATGGTAGTCTTTTCCTTCTACCACTACATGGCGTCCTGTAAGCATGGTGGCTGGGTGAAGCTAAGGTGTTCTCCATCATACCTCGTCAGCAGGAGGATAAGAGAAGCCAGCTGCCAGCACTTCTTTGCCAAAGTGTTGCCTCACAGTGGTAACTCTATCCTTTGAAACAGCGATTGTGTGTACCTAAACTCTGACATCCTTGTGCTCTGCTCTCCAGATCCTTGCCTGCTCACTCCTGATCCAGTCCTGGCTCAGTTTCCCAGCGCCTGAACCCTCCTGCAAGCTTTTCAGAAGACTACCTGGTTCTTCAGTCCCAGCTGGCAGCCTCCAGGTTTCTCAGTCCTGCTCACCATGCTTCCCCTCTCAAGATCAAGATTAATTTCTAAACTCACCTTACTTTCTGGAACAGACCCAGGGAACATTCCTCCCTGGCAGATCTCCACCTCCACTCCAAGTCTCAGCTGCCCCGGCTTGTGCTTCCATTTCCTGATTCCTGACATCACTTTTCCAATAAAGTCTGAATGTCAGGGTTCAGTTTTTACCTGTCTCACCTTCTTCTTCTTCTTCTGTTGTTGTTTTATGGCGGATTGGCAGGCCAACGTAAAAGGTGCATTTCCGCCACCTACTGATCTGGAGTGTGGAGTGCACAATTTTGGAAGACTACAAAATTAATCAATGAGGGAAATAAGCCCTGTCTCACCTTGGACAGTTCCAGCGCTTTCTATCTCCCCCATACAGCCTCATCTCCACTCACTGCTGATCACTGCACCTGCCGTCACTAATCAAGAGAACTGATTACATCTGCCTCTCTGCCTACTTAAGGACTCCTCTGCCAGTCGTTAATTGCTGGAACGTCTCTCAACTCCCTTCACGTCAACCCCTTGCTCACCTGTTGCTCCAGCCTATGCCTCACGTCCTTCGCTGCCTTCTTGCCGTTTCCTTCACCTCAAGCCTGCTGCGCTCACCTCCCTCGTGCCTGCCTGCTGTCCACCAGCACCAAGAACTCTTGCTGAGCTGCTGGCCTTCCCGGGAACTTCTGTGCTCTCCCTTAGCCCAGAAGGCTACCTGGCTTCATGCGCTCGCCTGGCTCCTCTGTGTAGCACCCACAGTCCTTCAGCCTCTTCCTGCTTCAGCCGTCATCACTCACCTGCTCCAGACCGGTACAGCTCTCCATCATTTTTCAATAAACTGCTGAAGACGAAACTCTGTGTGTGGCTGAATTCGGGTTCAACAGAGCAGTTTATGACACTGAAAAACTGTGTGGTCTCCCGAGTGTGTTCTGCATGTGGGTTTGAGCAATTAAGGACTCTGGTCATAGAACATGGTAAAACCATGACAGAGCGAACATGACTAATAGTACTGTACTGTATTCACTTCCAACAAATCCTAAATACCCTAAAAATAATGCACTAAGGCGGTTCCTGGATGACCTTTTCAGCCATAGTTATTCTGTCTTGATTTCTTCAAGTTCTGTACCCCTGTTAATATAAAGTATTTATCCAAGGACATGGATATAGACAAATCATTTGGGCCCCCATAATTTAGCTGTTAGGCTTCTATCAATTTCCAGCAGACCTCCTGTTAATACACTCAGACTTATCTTGAAAGAGTCATGTTGATGTTGTTTTCAGCAGTAAATTATCTAAGATAATGGATCTTGACTAGGTGCAAGTAGCTCAGCTTTTCATTGTACTCCCGCTTGCTGAACATCAGCCAGTTAAGACTGGCTGATGTTCATCAATCCCTAGCCAACAGTTCAATAGCCAATAAAAGTCCAGCGCAAAACATTATTTATCCAAAAAGCAATTACTGTTAAATTGTAATTTTCAGCTTTTTCGACCATCAAAAAGCACCTGGGCAGTAGCCCACTTAACCCTTCGGCTAGATCTGGGCATATTTTGAGTCAAAGTGAACTGTTTCTCTCTGTTGTTTATCTGCATGTTAATGTCCCTGTTTTTATTATATTGATGTTTTTTTATTGACTGTAGCACTTTGAGAATTTTATGTAGATGTAACAGTAACATGTGTTAGAAATAAAATGTTTTATTATTGTTGTGATTATTATTGTAGTTGTGATGTTATTAGATTTTGTGGCACTAGTGACCTTTATTTGCATTTTTCCCATTGGAAAAGGAGGGTCCTGCTCACCGCCATGCCACACGTGGCTCCAACCTGACTGGTATTTTGACTGGTTTGTATTTTCATCCACCTAAAAAAAGTTCTTCCTGAGAACATGATAGGCTTCTGTTTTACAGCCTTTACAGCCTGTTAGTCCATTCATGTGGTTATTGTCATATGTGTAGAAATGTCAGTACTTGTTCCAAATTCCGACATCTTTTTCAGTGTTGCTGTTGGCCTTAATTCCCCTGACTGATACATTTGAACAATGAGGTCATGATGAGCTGTTATAACCGCTCAGCAAACTGTGATCTCAGCTAAATAATGCAATGTCAGAAAGATTCTGCTGTGACAGCAGCACTTTATTCTAGGGCAATCAGATTCCGTATAATTGACGTGCGATAGAAGACTGTTTCAGCAAAGTGTTGGATTAAAGATGAGGAACCAAGTTATTGTTACTTTTTATTTTAATTATTTTTAAATAAAAAATAAATAAAATAAATTCTCCAAACAGATGTTTTTGTTTTACTGTTGAACGACATAGGATGAATGTTTCTTATGAGAAAAAGTTATTTATGACACAAGCTGTTATAAAAACACAGTGTTTTAACAAGAGACATTTAAAAGCCATTGCAAACAAAAAAACATAGGAAAATGGTTGTGGAAAGAAAAAGACAAGGCAGAAAATCAGAGAAGATAATAGAGATAATGCATAAATGAAGAAACTGTTTAAAACAAGGAAGCGTAAAAGTAAAACATTTCATGAGTGGGCGGATGGAAAAAGATCCAATAAATAAATTGAATTCAAAAGAAAAAGGCAAATCTAAAAATAGAACCTTGACACTGAGGTAAACTGTCACAGAAATAAAAAATTAAAAAAACTTTGTACCATTTTGTGCCACATTAAATGGATAATTTGTACTTCCATTTGTTGGAAGACTAATTGTTTTCAGGACCATTTATTTGTCCTGTATCTGTTACTGATCGTGACAGGTTTGGTCGTCCGTAGTCAACGTAAGCCTGCAATCCAACAGTTCTTAAAGCTCACTCAGACATTAATCCAGGTAAATCCACCAGTGGAAGCGAGTTTTTCCAGCGGAAGATGCTGCTGTGCTGAGGTTGCATAAGAAGCAGCGGATCTGCACAGCGCCTCTACCGTCGCCCTCCCCTCCAGTGTCTGTTTAAATGAGGCAGCGTTGCTCCGCTCCGCTCTGCGCTCTGAGTGGCTCACAGAACGGGCCGCTCTGTTATGGAGGACTAACCCACTGGAAACACCGCACAGCGCCTCTTCTGACTCGCGGCCACGGCTCTTCCAGGCCGGGAGCCTGTGGATCTCCACATTTCCCCTCATCCCCGATTGTGGATCATCGTGCTTCTATGGGATCGGAAGGTGCATCTCTTGCTTGCCGACAGGACGCGGGACTGCCTCCCTGATAATTCTTCATCTCGGCCTTTTCTGCGTCGCTGCGTTGGGAGAAAACGTGATCAAGCGTCAGGAAATAGCGCGGTGATCATGGATTAATTCATGTCCGAGTGAATTCTCATCTTAAAAGGTATGCTCATAGGGATGCTACGAAACGAAAGGCCGTAGGAAAAGGATGTGTGTGTGGGTGGGTGTGTGTGTGTGTGTGTGCTTGTGATGGATGGTGTCGGGTGATGGCAGCAGCATCCACACTGCGGCTCCTGTGCCCTGACGAAGCGGATGAGACTGCAGAGAAACGGGGCAGCTGTCAGCAGGGGAAGGGACTGGGTGTTCCGCCTCTTTGTGTACACGGCGAGGGCCTCTGGGTTACTGCTGATCAGCCGCATCGAGCTGCGTATTATTAACAAACACAATGACGTCAGCGTCTGCCAGTGACGCCATTCTTTTTTTCAAGCACCTTTTTATTTGTACATATTTGATTTCAGTGACTCCCACCGTCGCTGATGCTGTCGGTGCTCTGCTCCACGACAGGGCTCCTCTTCAGCTCTTTCTGCCCTTGGGGGGGGGGGGTGATAAGGACTTGTTTCCTCTCTTCTGATTTCCTTACGGTTTCAAAGCTGAAAGTTCTCCAATGTTTTTGCAGAATTTTTAAATGAGAGCTGGAGAGATGATGTAGGTATAGGTTGGGGCCAGTCGTGGTCAGAAGTTTGCAAACTCTCTTCATTGTTGTGAAGCTTATTTATATTTATATTTATATACTTTATATATTTTAATCAGTTATTTGAACAACCATTTTGTATGGTTCCCTCACACAGTATGTTCGGTATATTCCACTGAGGGGTGACTTGGGATTTTGGGGATGTCAGATTTCGGGTTGTTGTTGTTGTTGTTGTGGTTGGACTAGAAAGCAGACAACTACTCGGATGTATAGTAGTGAAGCTTAGCTTAGTAGAACAGTTAAAGTGAAGGCTTACAGGATGCAGGGAAGACAGGAACCAGTAGCATGGTACAGAGGAGATCAGAAGAGGGTAGTAAGACGGAGGACCTCACAATGATTGTGACAGAACTGGCTGAACTTATAGGGGAGGAGAAGGGAGGAACAACAAGTGGAGCATTTAAACATAGCTGACCTGAGTGAAGGCTATTAGGCTGCAGGAGAAGGAGGACAATGAACTGGCCGGTTGCAGGAGGATAACAGAATCTAACGGAACGTGAGCATTGCCAGACATGAGGGAGAAAGTTAAACTAAACTAAGAAGGAGCAGATTATCTAACAGAACTACTGACACAATAAAGAACAAAAGCTAACAAAGACAGGAATCAAATCTAACAGTTACAAGAATGCACTATTAACATGCATACTGAACAGAAACTAAACTAATGATAGAAACGAGGATCTAAGGAGAAACAATACTAAAGGTGTAAAGCATAAACAGACTGCAGGATTCCCAGGAAGCCACAGCAAGCAATCAAACCCCTGGAGATCCTGACAGGGCAGGCCATTCCAGAAGCTTCATGTTAGCCTGCTGCACCCATTCCAGAACACTCTCTTCCTCCAGCCCCTTGTTCTGATCTCCCGCTGCTCCTGTCTGAGCTCCATAGCGGGGCACGGCCAGCCACTGCCCCTGCCTCTTGCTCTGATCTCCCGCTTTTCTTACCTCCATTGTATGGGTGAGCCGTCCCTGCAGTGGGTTAACAGTTTCGGATCCTGGGCAGACGGAAGTACTGCGGGACTGCTCCCATTGAATCTGTTTGGGGAAAGGAAGTACGATCAGCAGAACTCTGTGAGCTGATTGGGTAATGCAACACATAGTGCCCGCCTACCAAAGAATGGTTTTGGCCAATCGTAGTTTTCAAATGAAAACATGAGCCACAGGCACCATGAGAAACCACGACAAGGTAAGCTAGTCAAGGCACCTCTTTCTGTTCGTCTTTCAAAGATGAAATCGTGGATTCTTACAGTCTCTTGTGCTACCATGTTTGTGTTGGTTCGGCTGTGGGCTCGTCAGCGCATGCTTTCACCACAGCCGGTATGTTCTGTCTTAAACCACAATACTGCAACGTGATTGGCTTTTTTGATTCGGACACAAACAGTGAAGCCAGAGCGGTACAAGCTGGATTCTCGTGTGTTTGTGAATGCACAAATGTTGCGAGAATTCATCTGCAGGCAAGGTTACTTAAAATCTGCAGTTGTTTAGAAACGAGTTGAGAAAAGCCTTTATCAACTGATGTAAACCTCCATTTCATGTGATTCCTATGAAGATGAAGTTCCCCATACTTTCTCATTGTTCTATGTATTGGTCAGTCTAATGAACAATGTCAAGTAGATTTAATTTGTGCTACCATAGAAAAACTACCAGTTTCACTCACTCAGCATCACAAACGAGATGTCAGTCGGCTCTGCCTTTGTCAGTTTTAAAGACTGTCTAGAACCTTAGAATTAGATATATGTACATATTTGAGCATATGAGAATCAACCCTGTGTATCCACTTCTGTTGTTCTGTTGTTTAAAAATTATCGCAATTGAATGTTGCAATTACTCCAACCATGAAATCAATGGTTTAAATGAAGACTGAAGAGCTCCAAATTAATATAGTATTCATGTCCATGATGAGTTGATTCAAGACTCTTATTTATATAAATTAGATCTATTTTTATCCCTTCCCTACCTCTAACCATCCATTCATCCATCTATCCACTCATCAATCCATCGATTGTGGTTGCAGTCTTTTTCTTCAAGATCAGTGTTTGCAATTTTATCTCCTCATGAAACTGATCTTACACCATTTTCTGTTGTGATTTAAATATAAAAGGTGAAATTGATAGTCAAGTAGTGAAATTCAATTTAAAGGTGACATACCATGCTTTTTTAGTGCCTTCCTATTCGCATTGAAATCATTCAGTTGTGTTCTATATAAAGTGGAATTGCAATTCTTTGGTCTAAATTACTCGTTAATTTACCCCTACAGTACCCATTCTTACTCCTGTTCTGAGGGAGGTCTGATAGCAACTTGTTTTGGTGCTGTTTAAATCTAAAGAAGGCACTTCACACCCTGCCCCCTCCAGGTTGCAGAGCGTTACACTCCATCCCTTTTGGTCATTTTTGTAGTATGCTGGCGGATGGTGTAAAGAATTGTGTGGGTTAATACACCCAACAACTGTCCTTCAGCTTGGACTACAAGATCCCAATGGAAATAAAGTAGAGGATTTACCAAAATGGTAAGCCAGAAGTCAGAGTCCTTGTTTAGCAATTCCACAGTAAATACTGTGACATAATTGTTCAAAAAACGTAAAAAAGAGAAATCAGAACGGCGTGAAAGATCTGACCCAAACAGAGTATATAGATATCTACACAGCTTCTTGAGACACTACATTAAGATTTTCTGCAATCCTAGAAACTCCAAGCACACAAAAAACTATTTAAGGGCTATAAAAGGGGATTTTGCTTGCTTTTTGTCCTTTATGGACAGTGTTCAATGATGTTCAAACGTTAAAAAACATTGTATTTTTGAAATATGATGGTAGACCAAAACAAAGGTATAGAATAAATGTAGCCGTACCTCTAAAGAAATATTATTAGACAAAATTTTATTGTTTCTGTATTCTCATCTTTGTGAAGTAACTTTGGAAGTCTAAAAAACTGATGTCAGTTTGTTAATTAGCTGGGTTTTTATCACTGCAATAATTTGTATCAACAAACATATTAACTTTGGTAGCTTGAAGTTAAAAGTGTTACCGTAAAGGGAATAACACCTGTGCTATAGGTCCAACCCTCTCAATTATAATCGGCGAGTTTTTGACAAGGGCAGCCTGCACAGAGCATCAATGCACTCCAAGTGCTGTATATTGACCTGAAAAATCATTTAGTATATCTCAAATTAAGCTAATACGTATGTCAAAACTTACACAGTGCTGCTTTAAGGGTGCCCAGATATTTCCAAACAGCCTTCTAAACTAGGGAAAAGTTGAGGAGAATCCACAACCTGTATCGGGTTATGGACTGCTCAGAGGAACTGGCTGGGGTAAATGACTTTACATAGCTACTCTTTGCAACATAAAATTATGCAGATACTTTTTCTGACATCTCATTTAAATGTATATAGCCATATAATATGCTCATAAAAGAGACCAACAAAAATTTAATCATGATGAAATAAGGGTATATAGTACACCAAACCTCCATCTTGATAGTGTTTTTATATTCCTTTTTGAGCCGAAAAATAATTCACTCGCGATTAACATATAATAATATAATATAAACAGACATAGTGACATCTATCTACAGTATAGCAAAACTATCATAATGCCAGCTTGCTTGATTGATAAATCAGTTGTAATTAAATTAAATAAACTGATCTACAAAAGCCTCATGTCAGAGCATTTATTGACATCAATCAACTCTGTGGTCACATCAGAACCTTGACAGGTTTAACGTCCGCTTCAGTGAACACCAACGGTCATACTGTATTCCTAGTGACATTACAGTCTTTTCCCTCTTGGAATCCTATGTTTTTTCTTTCTTAATTGTTTCACTGGGAGACGCCAATAGCCATTAGCCGCTAGCCGCTTCCTTGTTTAAACCTCTGCATGTGTAGTACGTACTTCAGTTAATATTGTAAATAAACAAAAAAGGTAAATGTAATTGAGCAAAAACAAAGCACAAAACACCAAGAGAACAACTAATATGCCAGCAGATCTTGATAATCTTTCATAAAAACTTTGTATGCAACGAGAGTAAGCTACTCACATGTACATTTTCATAAAAAAAGTCAAATAACGTGCCCTCTGCAACCATCTGGCTTGGATAGCACCCGACCTGGTTGTCTGTCCCTGCAGGTGGTCGGGCCATGTGGATGGGGCATCCTGAATCCCTGCAGGTGGTCGGGCCATGTGGATGGGGCATCCTGAAACTTCTTTGGTCCAAGCTCAATCAAACCCCAGGAATGCCCCTGTACCCAAGCATTGTTCTCTGAGTGTTCCCCAGCTTCCCTGGTTTGGACAAGGTTTGCCCATCATTGTCTCTCTTAAACAATTTCCTTGAGGTCAGTTTACCATGGGATGGCATAACATGATTTGAAGCTCTGGACAACATTGTCCCAAGAATTATAGGGCAGCTGAAATATGGTTCTTCGTTAGAGCTGTTGGATTCAGCTTTCAGGATTAGGAAGACTGTCAACCAGGAGGAGCTTGATGTAGAGCTGCTGCTCCTCTACATCAAATGGAATCAGTTGACATGGTTTGGGAATCTGAGTAGGATGCCTCCTGGTTCTTTTAATGTTGCAGCCATGTCCCACAGGAATGAGACTCTGAAAACTAATGGAATGACTATGTATCCTCTATGGTATGAGCTGGACAGCTGTGTGCTTTGGGGAGGGAATGTCTGAGCTTATCTCTTAATAGTGTAATAATAATATTAGCTGGGTCCTGTTGGGAAAGGAGACACTGTACATCACACAGCACCAGAGCTGGATGCAGATTTCCGTGATTCATGATAATTCAGTAAAACCTGCCCCTTTCATCCGAGATCAGGAACAGAACAGAAAAAAAGGATGATGATTATCTCAGTGTGAATTTAAAGCCAGCTGCATAGTTTACCAATGTGACAACTAAACCAGGTGAATAAGAAGCTATTTAGATATGAGTAAAGGCTTAATTAAGGAAATTGGATAAAGTCCTATTACATTTATTTTTCTGTGTTTTTTGTAGTTGACAATTACCTGATGCCTTAATGATTGTGGTTGAAATTGTTTTGAGGGACAGTAAAAGAGTCTAATTTTAGAGTTTAGAGTGAATCACCCGAACTCATCCATCGAGACTGCCTCTTTTCGCATTTATAATACTCAACAAGCATTTCTGTAAAGGACAACATGCAGCTAATAGCCCCATGTTTCAGCACAAATTAAAGTAATCACCTGACAGGAAATGTCCTTTTATTATACTTTTTATGGTCTGCAATTATATCCAGTATAGTCCTTCTTCCCTGGCAAGGGTTTAAAGGTTATCAAAACACAGCATAGGTGTAGAGAATGCAGCAGGTTCTGGACAGAGATTTGACATAATGCGTAAAACAATACCCTAGTTTTACAGTATCACAGTATTTGCACAAACATTTTAAATAAATCTGCATAATTTAATATTTAAAAATTAAGCTAAATGTAGTCCCATCGCTGCACCATAATATGACATATGAATTATTATTTATAACAGTAGGGTCTTTCACACTTATTTATTTTGATTTGAAATCATATACTAAAGGAACATTTTAGAATAAACACCTCAAAATTTAGTAGCAGCTTGTTGCACTGAATATTACACCTTGTTGATGTTCTGTTGTTTGCATGTTTAATAAGCTAGTATTAGCTTGTTAATTTGCTCAAACTGCTCAAGTAGCCAACCTGCGGTCAGTTGCTTTACAGATAGGCCACCTCTCTCTCAAGCATGGTTATTTTGGCACTTTCTGTGGTATCGTATTAGAACGACTTTAAGCTATAGGAATGTTATGACAGAAAAATGTAGCAGTTCTCTAACAGAAACGTTTTTTAAATCTTGCTAAACCTTGATTAGCGTCTCATGCATACTAGACATAAACATGTTGAGGCTCACTATTTCTGCCCCTAACCAGGATTGTGATGTATTTCTATGGAAAGCTTGAAAAATTACAGTCTCTTATTTTACTCTTTTTAATGTTTAGCTTTCCTCTTAATGTGGTGTAGAATAACATAAAAAATCTCTTCCAGTTGATAATATCCATAAGAAAGTCCTGGCAGAAAATTGCCTGTAAATTGTCTGGTTAGTCCACGACTTTGTAACCTGACTCTTGCCAGATGTAGCTATCTCGATCCAGAGCTCCCCGCAGGGGGCTTATCAAAAATCCTTGCATATGATTTGATAAACTGCTCACATGAAAACCAACATTGAAACTGAAACCATCATTTCCACTAATACAAGCCTTCAAAGCTGTTTTCTGGTGTTCTTTTAAAGAAAAATATTCAGTAGACTGGACAACACTGATGAAACAGTAGTATCAATGTTACTGGGTGACCAGATTTCTCTAATGAAAACTGAGGATGTCTCTGATTTTGCTAAGCAGGCGGGCGGGCTCAGAGTCTCAGTGGGTTGGTTTGTTTTTCCCGATCTGCAACGCCGACGGAGCAGGGAAGGCGCGTTTGGCTCAGCTCTTCTACTATGTCGGGACAGCGGCAGGACCGGGTAAATACCTCTTGCTGGGTTAAACCTTTTTACTCCATCATGATACACTGAAATCAGGGACATCTTTTGCTGGGGACAGCCAAAAAGGGGATGTCTGGTCACACTTGCTTCCTCACTGTGAGCGCCATTTTTGTCTGAATCCAGTCGCTTCTCTGATACGTCAGATAATCCCATAACGAAAATCCGTCCAGGTGATCCTGATTGACTCATTCATTTTATGTGATACTGAAAACCCCCCAGTGGCAGCGATTCCAGATGGATGTGGAGCCATGTGGAGCCCTGCAGAACTACATCCATCAGGCCAGAGTCAGGTTACCGACTGTGCAATGCATCACTACCACTAGCAGCTAAACAGAATTTAAACATGATACTATCAACACTGTGCATGACAACTTTTACACTGTTCCTAGGTTTGAAAAGGTCTGTTTGACTTCTCCATATAATCTTTTGATAATTACAGGCAGGCATCTCAGGCTTTGTCTCATCTGACCATAAAACCTTTCTTCAGAAAGTATTTGGAATGTCTATGTTTGTGGCTCCAGATTTCAGTCAGGCTTTTAGGGGATTGATTTTGGAACAGGGCCTTCTATCTTCATCAGAAGCCTCTCAGATGCAAGTAGATGTTAAACTATCTTCATTGTGGACAGAGACACTGGTGTTGTGCAATTACACACTGTTTAAACTTATTTAACGTTAAATAAATAGCTCTCTATCTGTTAGGTATTGTCCAGTGAATATCAGCCCAAGAGCTGATATCAGGACAATAGTTGAAAGGGATGATTCGCGCATTGGCAATCTTTTAACAGCAAACAGTTCTTTTAACAGCAAACTCTGAAGACATATAGAATAAATGAGAGACAACTTCTCTTTAGGTCGCCAGCCTATCGTTGACTTCAATAATTTATTATCAGAAATAAAATGAACATCCATGGAACATCACTATAGAACATGGGCGTAGGTTTATGGGGACTATACAGACATGTCCCTACCAAAATCTTGGACCAACCTACTTGTCCCTACCAATAATTTGACGTGAATAACATGTTTCTAATTTACATACGTATTGTACGTATTGACTGCCTGCCTGGTCTTTCCTGTCCTTTTAAATCTGCAGCACATGTGACTGTGCTCTGTGCTGTTTAACTCCACTCTCATTGGTTGTTTTGCCTTAAAGTTCCACCTCCCCTCTTCCTGATTGGTTGTTTTCTAGTGCACGCGTGTGCGTACGTCTTGGAGCACGAGATTTAAGATTCATTTGCACTGGGATACTGCTGTTACTACGAAAATAGTCCCAATTAAAAAAACTAAATATTATCTGCACTAAAATAGGTGAAAGCTGCTGAGTGCAGTTCTATAAAGAAGCAGGAGAGATTGTTTTGATATGTGGAACTTGAAAAATGTAAGTAACCAATGTTAGTATCTCAAAATAGCATTTAATTTAATTTTAATTATCAACAAAAACAAAAATCTCTTTTATAAATCTCAATCTGTGCGAGGGAGGAGTTCTGAAGACTGCTGGAAAGATTGAAGAGCAATGACTGTAGGCTATTAAAAATTCTGATTCTTAGCCACAGCCATCTGAAAAAGAAAAGGTGAGCGTGTACCTTTTACCAATATTTTGTTACTATTATTGCTTTAATTTTTTCTTGCCCCTTTGAGTATATTAATATGTTCTCATTTGAATGATGAAATACACAAACACTCAGGTTACAACTCAGTCTTGGTGTCGCCCATCTTACTAGGGCTGAACAATTAATTGCATTTTCAATATAATCGCAATTTAAAAAAAAAAAGCAATTTCCAAATCGCAGAGGTCTGCAATTTTTGGCTATGTAACAATTAGTGAATTAGACACGTCCATTAGGTGTTGGTAAAATGTTTAAAGTGGGTTTGCTCCACATGGAAGGGAAGACAGTTGCAGCAGTGAGATAATCTAATTTTATTACTTGTTTTAGAGTTTATATAATCATACATAGCATTAAGTTCTGGTCAATCAATTTAATACATTGACTGGTTTCACTTTATGTCCAACAAGGGTTGATGTCCAAATCAATTAAAAGCTGTTCTCTTGAATAATATTCTGATTAATAGAAACATTAAATGTTCTTGTTTTAAATAGTCCTTCTTTACAAACATCTTTTTTTAGAGAACATTTTTGTTGCTTGTGGTTAATGCAGAGAAAAGTCCAAATTGCAATTTTGGTTGAAATATATTGTAGGCAGAACGCAATCATTTCTGCTCCGAGTTTAGATGCTGTGGGTCTTTTAGCAACTAATCCACATGGCGAGGAAACAAATTGATTTGTTGTTTGTATATATTTTAAAACACATGATAAATTAAACTGAGAAAAAAAATCTACATCTTACTCAAAGTACAATATTGGGCCCTCCATGCCGCTTATGTATAAAGGTTTATTGCATATTTAAACATTATTGACAACTCAATATTGTTAGGGAAATAATTAGTTGTCTGAGGGGATGTGGGTAAGGAGAAGCTGTTGGCTACACTTCATATGTATGATGTAAGAAATGTGTTTAAAATGTTAAGATAAATTACATGAAATGGGCTACAGAGTTACTACAGCCTAGTACATTTGTTGAAATTTGTGGTTAATATTTTAAATGCTGTCAGTGTCAATTACACTTTTAGTTCCAGTGCAGATACAATGCAATACATGTATTTGCAGTCTCTTGAATGTATCATTATGTTGTTTTATGATACAGAGAAAGTATGTAAGATAATAAAAATAGGGTGGGGTTTACCTCTGTGCATTTCTATATCTTCAAAAGAAAACACAGGATAAACCTATAGACAACAGACATATTTTGACTATATTTGATTAAATAGGCATGTATTTACTGTCTGTCTCTGTTGCTGGTAAGTTCAAATGCAAACCTTTTCAAAGTGGAAAAAAGTCGTAATTCAATATTCATCAGAGCCGGTGATGCTTTAAACATTGACAAATAGCATCTAGTGTGTTTAGCGCTTATAAAATTTGTAGAAATGTAGCAAGAAATGCTACTTTTCTCTTTAGACCATACAAAACGCGCCCTGACGCTCAAGTCAAGCATCAAGAAATAGGAGAATGCGTACTGCGTACGACCAATGATGTCGGACCAATGGAACTTTGAACCAATAGTGCCCCGACCAAAGTTGAAATCAAACCCACGCACTTGCTATAGAATGCTGTTTATCTGAATTAACACTATATTTCAATCAACAAATTCTCTCTATGAGGTTAGTGAAACTTAACTAAAACTACTAAGCAAAATGAAGATAAAAAGAAGCTAAGGAACTATGTATTCACAAAAGAAACAAAAGACAAAACAAAAGACAAAAGCATCATCAGAATAATTCAGTGAATCCTGGTTCACTGAAGATTACAGTTAAAGAACCAAAGATCATCTTAAAGAATGTGAATTGAGGTTAAATTAGCTTAACTAATTCAGAACAACATTTGGTATGTTTCAACCCATTTACAATGCAAAGTGAGTTAAACAAAACATTATTTGATGAAATAAAATTTTAAAGAATGATTTTCTCTCTAAACATCTAGAACACTCGATTTTATTAATGTGATTATACCTGTGGGAGGCTAGGGGTCGCTTTAGCGATTGGTCGCTAAAATCGGCTAATCCTAAAGTTATACAAAATTCCTTTAAATGAACATTAATATTCTATATTAACGCGGTAATAATGCTCATAGCACTATCGAACGATGGTGGAGCAAAGCGAAACAAACCTTTGAAACGAACCGTAGTTGTATACCCGTGAAGAGCGGAAGTTATCCGGAAGCAAATAGCATTAGCTAGCGGACATTCTGTGCTAAATTTAATTAAAGTCGTAATGAGCGGACCAGATAACACAACCATCATTATCCCATCAATGTATAAAACCCTTGTGGAGATAACGTTTGTTATAACCATAAAAACACACTTGAATTACATCAACAACGACATGGTTCGAAGAATGTTAACGGTAGCTGCCCTGTAATCTCCATGTATCTTCTAAATAACCCAATTAACTTTCCCTGTTATTTCTCTGCCAAACCTGTTGGTGTCTCTGTGTCAGTTCAGTCCATTTAGGGCATCCAGTTGGAAGCAGTTCAAGCAGGGAAACGTTGGTTATTTCAGCAATGGCTAGCATGCGGCTCTGTGGCTAGTTGAAACGTGGTGATTGGAGAAGGCCCCAGGGTGTACCCTGGCTTCATAGCAGGGCACCCTGCTGTCAGAGGCTGTCTCTGCGTGGATGTGTGAAATTCCTTTGCTTACAACCCATTTTGATTTCTCCTCATGTTACATGTTATTCCAAATTCAATCTGATTTTTGCCCATGACTCGACTGCACAACACTGGTGTTCCAGCATCTTCCAGTTTATGATAAACCTGAGTCTTGCTGGTTTTTAAGGTGTTGCCAAAACCTCTTGAACATTTCCCAGAGACAAATGATGAAACAGTTGCACATCCCAACTATCCCAAACAAACATCAATACTGGTTTTGGAACGAAAAGCTAACAAACTATTCATAGGTTGAATTTCCACTTGTTTGGTGAAATAGATTTTATATTAAGATAGGTTAAAAATCTTAGTATTGTTCTGATCAGGAACTGAGATCTACTCATCATTGGTATGAATGTCATGCTAAACTTGGCTTTTTAATGATTTATTGGAACTGTTAAGCGTTCACAATAATAAATTCAGTGGTTCCAAAACAAGAATTATGTGCAAAATGTTGACATACAGGCTACACATGTTTTGAAATAATCAGCAGGCTTCTTTCATCATTTGACTCGATATTTGGCCACTGTTTTCCCCCCCAGAATAGGTAGAGTTTAAGTTAGTTGATTACCTTGCATGGAGGTGGTGTCAATCCATCAGAAGAAGGGTTGATGATAGAGTCTATATCGAAGGGACCGAGAAACTTGGGTGCCAACTTCTTGGAGTATGCCTTGAGTGGAAATTTCTTAGAGGATAGCCACACCTCCTGGCTGGGTTGATATGATGCTCTGGTCAGCGTACTTCTTGTTCTGAGCGGAGGTTCATTGGAGAGCTGCCTGGGTCTGGTCCAAAATAATTTTCATCAGCTCACATTGGCCATTGGTGTAAGGGGGGGTGTAGATGAGATCTGGACCTTGGCCCACCTTAGTATCACTAATCAGTGTAGAATCTTGATGAATCAAAGAATTTGGAGCAGTATCTGATAGAAGCATGGAGTAAGAGGAGATATTATATGTTTTATCTTTTGTAGCACTGAAACCAGAAAATGATCTTTAAATTAATAAGATTGGTGTGTACTAGAATACCACAAGTATCTTTTCTTTTCAGAATTATCATCTCTCCAAATATCAAACAGATTTAGTTATTTTATAAAATGGTAAATTATGATCCTACTTCTCAGTTGCAATTGTCATCCGTGAACTTTTGTCCATCTGTGGATCTAAAGTGCAACTAAAATCACCAGTTTAAATACGAGTGTCAGATAAAGCAGTCATGTTAAAAATATGTTTGGAAAGAAATCCAGGTTAATCTGTATCAGGAGCATAAATAACTTGTTAGATGGTACTGCAGATAGTAGCTTCTGTTCTTTGCTCTCTTGTTTTATGTGTGTTACAGTGAAGGTGATCACTTCACTATAACACGTGATCAAGGGTAGCGCTCTCAGGAATACAGAGAGAACGTGGAAGCTGTTCATGCATAAAGAAATGTTGGTGTGCAGATATCAAAGTGTTTGGTGAACTAGTAGAGATGTAATCCTCACTTAAGTCAATTTTCATATACTAGAGAATCTATTATTCACGTGTGGAGTTTGGGTTGTTTGTTCTGGCCGGTGTTTCTATCTCTCCACAAGCCTGCACAGCAGAGGCGGGGGAAAAAAAACACCTCGCAGAGCTGATAACAGACATAGAGAAAAAACACCCAGATTCTCTTACTGTTCTTGTGGACTTTAACAGAGCAAACCTCTCAAATGAACTAAATACAGACAGCATATTAAGTGTACAACCAGGAACAACAACACACTGGATCACTAATATTTAGCTTTGAAAAAATCATGTCACCGGGGCCGCTTTGGGACTTTCTGATTACTTTCTGGTTCACCTCAACCTAATTTACAGGCAACACCTGAAAACCTCTAAGCCTGTAGTTGAGACTGTTAGGAAGTGGACTGACAGGTCAAAGCAGATATTACAGGCCTGTTTTGATTACACAGATTAGAGAGTTTTCAAAGTTTCACCCAGTGGCCTGAATGAGATTGCAGAAACTGATACTTCACACATCAGTTGAAGTTGGATGTGAAGATCAAGACCTTTCACTCATATAACTACAACAACAAACCATGGATCACTCCACGTCTGCAGAAGCTGTGCAGAAACAAGGAACAGGCTGACTACAGTGGGGAAAAAGCCTTATATAAGCAGACCAGAAACCTCAACCACCCAGGGACATATGCCAGGATCTTGTTTGTGAACTTCAGCTCGGCCTTCAACACCATCGGCCCTGAGATCCTCCACCAGAAGCTCACCAAGGTCATAGTGACAACCTCCACCCGACTGCTGATCACCAGATTACTGACTGAGAGACGGTAGCAAGAGAGAGTGGGGAGCATATTCTCCTGCAAAAAAACTATGAACATTGGTGCCCCCCAGGGGTGTGTTCTCTCCCCACTCCTCTTTTTCAAATGACTGCATCTCAGCAAACCCGTCTGCAAAACTCCTGAATTTTGCAAATGACACTACTGTCTGATCCAGGACAGTGTCAAGTCTGCATACAGACAGAAGGTGGATCAGCTGATCCAATGGTGCAGTAAAAAAAACACACCAGTGGCTTTCACCACATCTGCCCTTTTTAGTTGCTTAACCCACTCTACTTCACTGTTCTCGCCTACGTAAGCATCCATAGCTTTAGTTTCATGCTCTCAGCTAGCTCTTGATTTTGCACAATTTTGCATTGTAGACTGACGTGTAAACGAACAGGCTAAATAATCAGAGAGCAGTCCCATTTGAAAAAGGCTTTTAGAAAGCATGATTTGAGTGGCAGAGCAGAGTTACATATGTCTCATCAGCATGTTGCCTTAACCAGAACTTCCAGATGTAATATTTAGGATTTATATTTTACATATAGAGTTATTATTCAGGATGTTAATTTAGTATTTTGATTTAAATTTAATATATAGACTTAGATTGAACATATAGATATAATATGTATCATTTGGGTTTAGATTTAACATTTAGATTTGCTAAAATTGTGTTAAATGTATACATCTATCAGTCAATCAACTTTTATTTATATAGCCCTTTACAACACATGATGTGAAAAAATTGCTGTACATAAAATCAACATTATATAAGTAGAATGTTAAAAAGCCAGTCTGAATAAATAGGCTTTAAGCCTGGCCTTAAAAACGTTAAAGTCAGTAGTGGAATGAATGAAGTAGAACTGCCTCAAGCCATTTGGTTCTCTAGGCAAGATTGTGGTTAGCTTTTCATTCATTAGCTTTGTTATGCTGTGCTGTGTTACCCAAACAATGTGACAATCACATTATTTTGTGAAATATATTAATGTTATCCTGTCTAATCATTTATGGGATGCAGTGTTGCCATTTTTTTCCAGTAGCACTTATTTCTAAGTAAAAAGAGCCAGTAAAACAACTCAAACGAGAGAATAACTTAGCAGGTTGGCTTTATTTTCCTTTTTGGCGTATTTCATTGACAGGAGTTTTTTTTCCCCACAGTGCATAAGAAAAGGGTGCCAGTTTGTTTTTTATTTCATTCCATGTTTCCTCAGTGGGAAAATGTTTGCGTAGCGCAGATTGATAAATGAAAGTTTACGGTCATACTAGAAATACACAATTTTATTTATATATATACTTTTTTTGCAAAACAGGGAAGGGGGAGATTCACATCTAATTTTTAAATAGGGAATGAAATATTCTTTTAATCTTTCTTAGAAAGAACTGGTCACTGTCAAAAAAATTCAGAGGTATCAAAAAGTATCGTGGATGTTTCTAAGTGACAAATTTCCACTTTTATGGACAATGAAGTTTTATCTTATATTAGCTTCAGTATGAAGTTTGACATTTTTGGATTGTAAGAACCCAAAAACCTAATAACAGGTTATGCCACCAAGTATTTATGATACCTGATGATGAGACTTATGAATGTGTTAGTGTAAAAAAAATATTTTACTGCTGGATGTGCAGAGGGGTGGTGTGATAGCGGAAAATTTTAGAGCTACTCAGAGATGGAGGCAGAAGAAGGGAACTGTGACTTACTGATGAAACAGAAGACTGTTTCTAAATAACACCGTTACAGGGAAGATTTAAATGTTCAACTTTTCCATCCATCCATCCATCTATCCACCGTCTTCCGCTTATCCGGGGTCGGGTCGCGGGGGTAGCAGCTTCAGTAGGGAGGCCCAGACGTCCCTCTCCCCAGCCACTTGGGCCAGCTCCTCCGGGGGAATCCCAAGGCGTTCCCAGGCCCTCCAGCGTGTCCTGGGTCTCCCTCTGGGCCTCCTCCCGGTTCAATATTTGAGTAAGCATTTAATTTCATATATATATATATATATATATATATATATATATATATATATATATATATATATATATATATATATATATATATATATATATATATATATATATATATATAACATAACATATAACATATTATATACTGTATATATATATATATATATATATATATATATATATATATATATATATATATATATATATATATATATACAGTATATAATATGTTATCACTGACATGTCTAACAATAACTGCAGTTTGCCTTATACTCTGCTGGTAACAACCTGGCAGTCGAGGCCACAGATGCTCTGTTTGTTCCTGCCTCCCACACTAAACAGGCCCCTGACATAACAGAATAAAAGCTGCAATAAAAATTCTTCCTGTAAATGCCCAACATGCAATTAACTTTCAAGACTTTGTTTTTAAGCAGCCTGTGGCATGTTGTTTTCATAAGGTCTCTTGTGGGTTATCCTGATGTTTTTTAGAATGGTGTGTGTTTGTTTCAGCATTTCAGGATGCTTGCTGAAGCAGTTCCAGCTACTGTATTATGTAATGGATGAGCCATGTTTATGCTACAGTGGGTAAAGAGACACTCTTCAACCACAAAGGAACACAGGAATTATTCTAAACGTTAAAAAAATTAAATGCTACCAGACTGTTAGCTTTTGAGGACCCTTTATGATTACTTATATTTAGCAAATGGTTCACTGTGTGTGTGTGTGTGTGTGTGTGTGTGTGTGTGTGTGTGTGTGTGTGTGTGTGTGTGTGTGTGTGTGTGTGTGTGTGTGTGTGTGTGTGTGTGTGTGTGTGTGTGTGTGTGTGTAGGTCTGCAGTCAGCAGGTTACATAACAGAGCAGTGTGAGCCTATGAGCTACAGATACCATGAGGTCATAGAGAACAGGCTGGATGAGGCCAGCATTCATTTACACTATGTTGTCTTTTCACTCGGATGCTTTGTCCAGCTCTGCTGAAAGCTGTCAGACAAAAGACAGGCTCTGCATTCAGCAGCAAGCTGATGATTGTTTCAACCATTTGACTCCTTTGTTTGCAGTCTGGTTTTCAGTCAAACAACAAATGTTTCATGTAAGAACTGAGGAAATGCATCTTTTAACAACTTCACTAATTATGTTTACAGTAGCTTGCAAAAGTACTCACATTTTGTCATGTTATAACCGGAAATATAAAGTAAGCTTTTTAAAGACTTTCTATTGAATGCTAATTTTCCATTTGGTGCTGCTTGAGTCCATCCATCATCTATACATGCTCATCCGTACAGGGTTGCCGGGGCTGTGTGGGAGAAGATGCTCTCCAGTCAGGAATCTAATGATCCACTGACAGGTGGAGTCCGTCCCTGTGAGCTAGGTGATCTTCTGGTGGAGGATGTCTGGGTTGATGGTTTTGAAGGTCAAGCTGAAGTTCATAAACAACGTACATTCCTGGTTGAGTGACATCAATACAATGACTTTTGTCTATGTAAAAGCAGATTGCTCCTTCTCGTTTTCCCCTCAAAGAATCAGCATCAAAATTCTGTTGTCCAGGATGTGTTCACTGAGCCGTTTCTTTAAGTGAAAGGCAGCAGATCCACATAAGTCCAAGGTTATTATGCTGAGGAAAAACACCTCACTAGTTTTGTTCACCAGGGAGGGAACATTCATCAGGTGCGTAGACGGAAGTGGAGCAGTCCCCACTGGTGGGGTTTGATGAGCGTATCTGCGCATTTCTCTCATCTGTGTCTTCTTTCTTGATTGATAAATACAAAGAATTCCTGCCCAAAGACGACTGTCTAACGCTTAGGAGTTGCTATCTGATGAAAGTGATTAGTATAGCAGCAAAAACAGTGGATATAAAAAAAAATCTAAGTAAGAGTGGGTGTAGTACTGGGACAAACATCCACATCACCATCTTGAATGACTGAATGTAATTTTTGTAAGTTCTAAAGCCACTATTCCACAAGTGCATGTCTTCCTTTCAGTTTGGATGGATTAAGTAAATAATGCTCCAACATCATGTTTCTACTCATTTGGCCCACAATTCTGATCACCAGCACAGCCAGGCTTCCATAGTTTTTGGAATGCCCAAACACAGCAACACAGCACAGATATAAAAATTTTACCATTTATCCTGATACACACAAAAATGGGTAAATATCACTTAGTGAAAAAAAAACACACACACAAACAAACAGAAGCACTGATCAAGGAGTACTTTCTACTCATTGTTACATAAAACCAATAAGGAACCATGTGACAGCAGCTTTCGTTGTCTAAGAATCTGAATTTGTGCTCCATCTGTAGACAGCAGACTTTTAACCGTGCACTTTGTGTTTGCTTTCATCCTCCAGGTTCCCAATGTTGAACATGTCCACCCCCAGTGAGCTGAAGTCTCCCTGCATGACCCGCAATGGTATGGTGAAGTTGCCCCCCACCCAGCCTAACGGTCTGGGCAGCGCAAGTATCACCAAGGGGACACCTGCTGCTAAGAACCGCCTCTGCCAGTCCTCCTCTGTACCCTCCATCTTACCTCCTCCACCATCCTCTCTTCCCTACCATCACCATCTGCACCATTTGGACAGCCCTGGAATGCCCCATGGTGCAGCACCCCTCCTGCCCTCTGACCTGGAGCCAGGGAAACCTCTGGTGGGCCTGAAGCCATCTCTTCGTCAGCTTCCCCCTCTCACTTTGCCCAAACCTGTGCTGCTGGAGCGTCAGCTGGTCCTGGATGAGAAGCTCCTTAACCGACTACTCTGGTACTTCACCACAGCAGAAAAATGTCTGCTGGCACAAGTATGCAAGACATGGCGTAAGGTTCTGTATCAGCCTAAGTTCTGGGAGGGTGTGACACCCATCTTGCATGCCAAGGAGCTTTACAACATACTGCCCAATGGGGAGAAGGAGTTTGTCAGCCTGCAGGCCTTTGCTCTGCGAGGCTTCCAGTCTTTCTGCTTAGTGGGCGTTTCGGACCTCGACATCTGTGAGTTTATTGACAACTACCCGTTGTCAAAGAAGGGGGTTCGCTCTCTCAGCCTGAAGAGGTCTACCATAACAGATGCTGGGTTGGAGGTAGGTTTGTGCCTGAATCTGAAAAAAAATGTAATATCATGAAAAGTTTGGTATTTTTTTGTCAACCATTTCAAAAAGTGAAACTCACATTATATAGATTCATTACATAGAGGGTGAAATATTTCAAGCCTTTATTTCTTACAACTTTGATGATTATGGCTTGCAGAGAATGACAATGTCTCGGAAAATTAGAACATTACAAAATATCAATAGAATATGATATTTTAAACATAAATAACAGGTTTCTGAAAAGTGTGTTCATTTCTTTATTTTGTATTATTATTATTTTTTAACATGTCCTGTCTGGCAATATGGTATTAAGAATTGTTGTCTTAATGCCAAAGAGAGCTCAACAGATTTTACTTTCATAAGTGGAGCATTACTACTTTGGCCATAGTGCTCCGCTTGATTTATATATGCAAAAAGCTTTTTTTGATTTTATTCTGGGACTATTTTATGTTCAATTGAAAGGAAAAGGAGAGAACAAGATAACATCCTCTTAGTCTGCTTCTAGGTGGTTGTTTGTACCAGTAATATTTTATCAGCTGTTCTTTTTATATATCTTTCTGCAGGTGTAGAATCAGACTCAGAGGAAGTATGATAATTTATATGCACTCAATACTTGGTTGGGGCTCCTTTTGCATGAATTACGACATTAATGCAGTGTGGTTTGAGCCCAATCAGCCTGGGTGTCCTTTACAACTTCTGATAAGTTATAAATGAAGCCCAAGTTGCTTTAATAGCGGCCTTCAGGTCATCTCCATTGTTGGTTCAGGTGTTTCTCATCTTTTTCTTGACGATACTCCCCAGATTATCTGTAGGTTCTGGTCAGGTCAGTTTGCTGGCCAATCAAGCACAGGACCACCATGGTCACTGGACAAGCTTTTGGTACCTTTGGCAGTGTGAGCCAGTGTCAAGTCCTGCTGGAAAATGAAACCAGCATCTCCATGAAGCTTGACAACAGAAAGAAGCATGAAGAGCTCTAAGATTTTCAGGGAGATCTCTGTGTTCTCTGTGGACTTTAGAAAATCCTGTGGACCAACACTAGCAGATGACATGGCACTCCACATCATCACTGTCACGCTGGACTTCAAGCGACATGGATTCTAAAGCTGTCTATACTTCCTCCTGACTTTGGGCCCAGATGTTCAAATAAAATATAAAGTTTACATTGATCTAAAAGCCGCGCTTTAGACCACTGAGAAACAATCCAGTTCTTTTTCTCCTTAGCCCAGGTGAGACGCTTCAGGAAGTTGTCTATGGTTTGGGAGTGGCGTGATATGAGGAATGCAACATTTGTAGCCCAATGTGTAGGATTTGCTTGTTCATTGTGGCTCTTGATGCACTAACTCCAACCTCAGTCCATCCTTTGGGAAGCTCCCCAAATTCTTGACTGGATTTTGCTTGACAAACCTCTAAAAATTGTGGACTTTTGTTGCTAGCGGACCTTTTCTTACCAAACTTTGCCCCTTTCCCTCAACATTTTATGAAAACACTTGGATATAGCATTCTGTCAAAACTACCTTCCTCAACAATGACCTTTTGTGGCTTGACCTCCTTGTTGAGGGTTTCATTCATTGTCTTCTGGACATCAGCGTGATTATTTATGTCATAAAATGGCCATTACTTAAAGGAGCAACAAGCAAAATTTCATTTTAGATAGAAAGAACTAAAAAATAGAACTATAGAACTATTGCTCCTTTAATGTTTATACATTCAAAATGTTTTTTTTAATTGGTGTTATGTAATATTAATTTTACAAAACAAAACTTTCTGACACACTGGATTTTGATTTTGATCATTTTTATTATTTGTAGGCCGTAATCAGCAAACTTACACAAAAAATAAAGGCTTGAAATATTTCACCTTATGTGTAAGTAGTCGAAAAAATGCTTAAAACAGAGTCACCCGGGCTTTCACTCAGTTTTTCTGAAAACGTTTTGGCATCTATCCAGGAGTATTTGTGAATTCTGATGGCTCGCACCTGAGCAACCTGTAGTTGGAGCGCTGCTGTTTTTAAGGACATGAAGGCCCATCAGAGACAGTTCCATTAGGATTCTGGTGACCAAGTGCTCCACTCCCACCAAGCAATAGCCTCTAATGACCCAGAACAGTGATGGGTGGGTCATTGATCTGTATCTGACTTAGAATGCATCTAGGAGGATGGGCCTGCATGTCCTTAAAAACAGCAGTGCACCAACAGCAGGTTGCTCAAGTGTGAGCCACCAGAATTGACAAATACTCCTGGATAGGTGTCAAAACGTTTTCAGAAAGAACTGAACAAAAGTCTGGTTGCCTCTGATTTAAGGCTGTTTGCTGTTGCAATGACCCTGATAACTGAGAATTTTCACAAGCAATGTCTAAATAAGAAATTTCAGTTTCTGAAATGAGTGAAACATTTGTTTTCCTTTTTAATTTTTTGCAATATTCTAATTTATTTGAGATGTACTCAAGTGATTTGATCATTCTCATTATCATCATTACTTTCCTGGTGTCTCTCTGTTTGTATGAGAGAGGAAGACTAAATTATCTGTGGTTGGAGTTTCACTGACCCTTTTATTGTGCATCATTTCAGAATCAGAATCACACATACTTTAATAATCCCAGGGGGAAATTACTTTTGTTACATGCTCCAAAATACACACATTGTTATATATATAATTTCAACATTCCACACAAGGTAGTACCATATCACAATAGTCATATCACTTCACCTTGGAAATCTAAGTGGAGTTATATAATTTGTGTAAGCACAGTGCAAATAATGCATAAATGTCCACGCGTCTCTTTTCTGCTTTCAGGATTTCATCTGCCGACTGTAAATTCTCTTATTGATGGCAGGCTGGCCTTTTTTTTTTAAATTTGCAGATGCTTTTGGTTAAAGCTAACTTTGTTTTATTTTCCGAAATTATGGACAGGTTACCAAGAAACAGCTAAAAAGATAAAAACTCCAGAGAGTGAGTAACTCTCAACGGGAAATAGTCTTTGAGTTGATCTGTTTTGTTTTCATAAGTGTGCGAAATTATGGGTACTCAGTAGAAAAAATAGCAACTGACAGAGTGATGGACAAGATACATGTGATCTTTAGTCACTTTGAAAATACCAGACTTGTTAGCTGTTAAAGTAGGCATACGCTTTGAAGCTTCCTATGTTAAATTACTAAGCTTCCTAAATTTAAGGGCTATTCCTGACATTTTGAATGAATCTGGACAGAATGCGATCCTTCCCTAAAACACTTGGGCTGATCAAACCTATGTTGATAATTATACACTGAGCAGATATAAAAAAAAAAAAAAAAACAATTATAGATGTATGAAACCTTTGTCAAAACAGAAAAACTTAGCATTTCCTTAGCTTTTTTGGCTTTAGAATTAGACAATCATTCACTCAGCAAAATGTGGACTAGTCCAACCGAGATTCACAACAGCTTTATGCCTTTTTAAAAACTCATGATCTGCAAAACCTGTATTTGTGAAACAAGGAAATGGGGACTCCCAGTTTTCCCTGTGCACCCAGCATTGTGTATTTTCTGATTATTTTCTGTGGTCAGTCTTGTTAAACATTTTGCTATGAAAAACCATTGCTACATTTATGTGAATGATTTGACTGCATTGTTTCCATCCTGCTCTCAGTGAAGCAGGGCTCTTGCTCAGTCCCATCCTTGGTGCAGAATTTTGAGACCTAATCAGAAGGGTAGATGATCATAAAATGAGCCAGCAGGCATGCTTGTTCATTTAAACAGCTTTAAGTTTACCCTATTCTTATAATCATTACCTTTTAGCATCATATTCCGTTAAAAAAACACATCATACTTTGAAAAATCCTCTCAGGTGGCTCTCCATAAGTAATGTGCTTGGCTGCTATTCTGGGATGAGTGAATGGTTGCCATGGAGTAAGCTGGAATTGTTAGCTGTATTATCTATATATGGTCATTCCTGTTTTGATGTGTGTTTTTTGTGTATTGCCATTGTTTTTCTCTCTTTTGGTCATAGCTAGTATTAATGGATCAATAAATTAAATGTGTTGTATAAAAAAATAAAATTAACATCTCAAGTTGTTGTTTTTTTTGCCCTTCTATGTTTAAGCTTAGAGCACCTAATTTCTACACTGGTGAGTCTGACGGACACATTTTTCTAGTCAGATAATCTCAAATACGCAAGTGCACAGGAATTGACTTTTAGCTTTGATAACTATACAAGAAAACAAAGAAAAGTATTTCATAATTATATGCATGCCTTTAAAACAGAAGGAGGAAGGCCATCAGGGCAATGATCAGTTCTCTTTGCCAGAGAGTCCAATGTTTCTAAGCAATACCAAGTTCAATCAATCTTTAGTGACTTCATCTCCGATGTTTTAAATGTGCAGCAGTTTGCAGAAATACTTTGGTTATTGCTCTGTTTGTCTCTGCTTAGGGTAATAATTTGCCTCATAACTGGCCCAGGTACTGTTTATGAATGAAACCTGCTTAAAAATGTGCTCCTGCTTCATAAAATTAGCATTTATGAACATTGTAAACGTTAGCAACTAGTGTTTATAATCTATAAATAAGAATATTATTGAAGACTTCATTTATTACAGTCACGCAATTCACTAAAGGAAACACATTATATACACTGATTAGGTTTTAATATATGTTAACTATGATTTTTTTTCCATCTACAGGTAATAAAAACAGAGTATTTAAGATTAGAATATTGCATCAGACCATCAAAAAGCAATATTTCTAATGCAGAAATGGGGGCTTAAGGAAAAGTATGTTTAGTACCAGCTTAAAGTTTCTTTTTTCAGGCAAACAAGCTTCTCAGAAATGCATATATACATATAAAGCTGAGGAAGGCAAGATTAACAACTAAAGACGGCACAATCGGTGCTGCCTTTGGAAGAGTGTGACGTTTTAAATTCTGAGTTAAAGAATTTGCTTTTTTTCTACGTTTTAAGAAACTCCACTGCTATAAGACACAGCTGTTCACTGAATCCGTTCCTCAGTCCTGACGCTGGGTGTGCTGTCTTGTATTTTGCAGGTCATGTTGGAGCAAATGCAAGGACTGATGCACCTTGAGCTGTCAGGCTGCAACGACTTCACCGAAGCTGGCCTATGGTCCAGTCTCAATGCCAGGCTAACCTCTCTCAGTGTCAGTGACTGCATCAATGTGGCTGATGACGCCATCGCTGCTATTTCCCAGCTCCTGCCCAACCTATCAGAGCTGAGCCTGCAGGCCTACCACGTCACTGACACAGCCATGGCCTATTTCACAGCCAAACAGGTAGACTGTCAAAACAAGAGAGTAAACTCTTATGGTGAACATACATTTACTAGACAGCTACTTATGTCATGGATTTCTTTCTGAATGTTTCCTCCTTCTAAATGGAAGAAGCCAAATATCCCACAACTAGCTTAGCCCCAAGGTGCAGGTAATTTCTGCCTTGATTATGTTACGTAACCAAAATGAAAATCTGTCCACAGGGCTACACCACTCACACCCTACGGCTCCAGTCCTGCTGGGAGATCACCAACCATGGTGTGGTAAACATGGTCCACAGCCTTCCCAACCTGACTGCCCTCAGCCTCTCGGGCTGCTCCAAGATCACTGATGATGGCGTTGAACTGGTGGCCGAGAATCTCCGAAAGCTCCGTAGCCTGGATCTGTCCTGGTGCCCTCGGATCACCGATATGGCCCTGGAGTACATTGCCTGTGATCTGCACAAACTGGAAGAGCTGGTGCTGGACAGGTTAGGGAATACATTGTTTTAGGACCTGTGTGCTTTTATCCTGATAAAATGACACATTTTTCAGCCCATAAGGCGCACCAGATTATAAGGCGCACAAGCAATTTTTGAGAAAATCTAAGGATTTTTAGTATGCCTTATAGTCCGAAAAATATGGCAGTCATTTCTGGCCTCAGGTGTTCGTTAAGCAACTTTCACACATAAATCCCAGTAATTAACTATAACCACATTCCTGTGTCGACAATTAGTGTCTTTCACATATGCAAATTAGTCACGGTAAATTACAGCTAGTTAGCTCTTTTCGCACTTAACCTGGCAATGGTGGAATGGATGTACCCAATATGTCCTGCATGTGGCCGTAATGCAAGGGACATCGTTTTAATTTATCAAGCCAAGAATTTCAGCTGCAAATTTAGGCTCAATCTGAATATCCTTTTAGAGTAAAGACTCTTTAGCCAAAGCGGAAGTGTGTCAGCAGTCGCTATGATAAGTGCTGTCCCAATAGTGCAGTCAGTAAGGAAGGAGGTAGGAAAAGGAGTATGTATGCTTCCTCTCATGGCTAGTTTTGCCTAGGAACCTTGCAATGTCCCTTACCGACGCTAACAACCCTTAAGATATCACACAATCCTTTGCAAGACATGACGTATCAGCACAGCCTCCTCACGGATATCAAAGAAAATGTCCAGAGAGAAGAGAACGAGCACTTTGTAGTTCATTTTCGGAAGGCTGTAGGCCTGGACCTGACTCTCATCATCCATGTGGGTTTCTGTCACGTCAGGACATCGGATTTAAAGGCTGTCCGAATTGGGCACAGTAGTCTGAAGCTCCTTTCCTCCCCACGCCAGAGTTCTTTAATGTTGACCTCATGAAAGGTTAGGAAGCAGGAGCTAGAAGCTATTATTAAGGGTATTCGGATGGAGCCTTAATCTGTCAAACAGCTGATTAGCAAACGATGGCTTCGGGACAAGTTGCTCTTTCAGTGGTTAGTAGCTTGATGAAATTTACAGAAGAAATACAATTTCAGTCCATTTCTCAGTGAGAGAAGCGACTTGTAGACATTAGGGCAAGAGCTTAATGAAGACTACGGACGTCTTACGTAATCATGCAAATGCATGGCTAACTCAGGAATGTAACGACTTTATTCACACTACAGCGATCCCAGTAAATTACTGGGAATAATACTAGCTCTTGACCCGGTAAATTGCTGGGTCAGTCATACCCGGTAAATCAGTTCTGGCTTTATTCACACATAACCCTGACCCAGTAAATTAAGGTTGTACTTGTGAAAGGGGTATTAGATAATATTAGAGAACAGATAGCATCATGAAAACCATGGAACCCAGCAGACAGATCAGGGAGAAAGTTCTGGTTGAGTTTAAAGCAGGATTAGATTCTAAAACAACAACTCAAGCTTTGAAAACATCCCAGATCTCTGATCAAGTAATCCTCTGAAAATTGAGAGGATGAAGGAACTGCAGACCAAGCAAGACGTGTTCATTCCACCTTGACTGACTGGGGAAGTTAAAGCTGTCATGAGTAGGGTGACCAGACATCCCAGATTTCCGGGGACAGTTCCCATTTTGGATGAGCTGTCCTCGGAAATGTATCACGATGGAGTAAAAATGTTTAGCGCAACAAGAGGTATTTAACCAGTCTTGCCACTGTCCCGATGTAGTAAAGAGCTGAGTCAAACCCCCAGACAGAGATTATGCAGCGCCATCATTAGAAATGCAGATTTTACATTACACTTCTCGTTAAGCGCTTTGTGCAAAACTCAGAGTCCTGTTAAGTGATCATAGCAAACAAAGACTCTGCTTATGCAGTAAGATGTTGAAACATTCATATATCCAGAACACATAAAACACAAGCATTACCCTTTAATTTGACCACTAAGCATATAATGTCTATTAACAAAATCAAGTTATTTTGGTACAGATGAACATGCAGTAGATCCCCGTCAATCACTGTGGTGTTCTGCTGCTCATGAGATCGGCTACACGCTTTTATCCATCTTTTAGATTTTTCTAGACTCTTTGAGATTTTGGGAAACTAATAAACTGTATTCCACCCTCTAAACATTTGAGATAACCCTCATCTGAACTGTACTTTCCCCTCTTGCTTTTTAACGAAACCCCTGTGACTGCAATGCGATCATAATGTAGAATCCTGGCAATGTTGTCGCCAATAAAGAGTCTGCAACTCCGGCGGGTAAGGGGCGTTTCACTTTGGGACAAATTAAGATGGCTGATTGGTCAGTTACTGACCAGCTTCCAAGATTAGTTGACATGTGGTGTCATGTCAATTCTAGAGGAGTTGCAGTTGTCTTGGGAAGCCAGTTCATATACACCACATACACATCTGACCTTTAAGGAAGAGTGTCAAGAGAAAAAAAATATTTTAGAAAGAAAGCCACAAGTAGTCCTGTTTTCAGAATGTAACCACTTAGGGAGGCAACACAAGTAGAGCAAGGTGCTCTGGTCAGGTGAGACCAAAATTGAAGTTATCATTCTTAATGGAAAACACTATGGCAGGAAACAAGCACACCGCACTGACCTCACCATCCCCACAGTAAAACATGGTGGTGGCAAAATCATGCTGGCAGATGATTTTCCACAGCAGGGACATGGAAGCTTTTTCAGAGATGATTATCCTAAACATAGACCCAGAGCTACAATAGTTATAGAATAGAATAGTTCAGATCAAAGTATACACTGTACGTGTTTTAGAATGGCCTAATTAAAGTCTTTTACTAAATTGCATTGAAAATCTGTGGTACAGCTTGTAAATTGCTGTCCACAAGCAATATTGACTTAGTTTGACTGAAACCTGAGTAGAATAGGGCAAAAATCTAGTCTCTAGATTTGTGAAACAGGAAGCAAAAAAAAAAAACTTGACTAAAGGAAAAGGATTTTCTAAGAAGTGTTTACTCAGGTGGTACAATGAAAATACGCAACATACTTTTCAGATTTTTATTTGCTAACAAATGTGTTGGTGTATCACGTAAAACTCCAATAAAATACAATGAAGTTTATTCTTGTAGGTTGACAAAATATTAAAATGCTGTTTAAGATTGGAATTTTAATTTGGTTTGAGTGCAGCTGAAAAGATATAACTTAATCAAAATGGTAGGATAGTTTCAGTTGTGATGGTATTCATTGTATCAAATGATGGGTAGTCACAAAACCGTAGTTCTAAATAAAAAAGGCTTCACACAGCACTGACTAAAAGAATAAGTGAAAGTATAACATTATAGATGAAACAGGTTAAATTTATGTGGAAACTGGAAGTGTGTGAAGTAATAGGAGAGAACTCGCTGGGATGTGTGACTCAACAAATACAGTCTAAATGTTATGCACATGTAAGTGAGTGAGAGTATAAAACAAACAGTACAACTCTTGGGATAATGTCGCTCAAAACAGATTATGATTATAATGTTTTTTTTTGGCAGCAGAACTGTTGAATAAATCAGCTGCTGTTTCTTCTGAACCCAACTAAAGATACAATATATTGATCTTCACACTGCCTTACTTTTGTATTGAAATTTAGCCTGACTAGAAACCCTTTAAATGCTCTGTTCTCATTAAGTGTTTTACAAAGGATATATTTTTTTACCATTGTCTACATTTTACCATTTTAACCCAGCAAAGCTACCCCGGTTAGCCTGCAGTTGTAACATGTATTATGTCTCTCTGCAGGTGTGTGCGAATCACTGACACAGGGCTGGGCTACTTGTCCACCATGTCATCATTAAGAAGCCTTTATCTGCGCTGGTGCTGTCAGGTAAAGCAAATCAGCTAATGTAACAAAACAGGCGGGGAATTACAAAATGTCAAACTGACCACTGGAGATTTATTTAGTTTCTTGTTTTAGACAAAAAACAGCCAATATTTACCGTGATTACAGGATGGTAATACAACAAGTCACTAAATTTGTACAGGAGACATTTAAAAATATATACAAGTATCAAGGAAAAGAACTGATAAGCACAAAAAAGTTGTTGTATTGCGTTAGAGTCACAACATTGTTGTGGCTTTGTGGTAACAGATTGTACAGCCTATAGATACAGTGGTTTGCAAAAGTACTTGGCTTTTTACCTAGCTTTTACATTCCAATCTGTGATTTAAATGTTTTTAATCCTTATTTTATGTAACTCTTCTGCGAAATTGTCAATGCTGAAGTAAAATGAGAAAAATGTATGCAGAAAAAGCCTGAAAATTCTCATATGCCTATCATTTCCCCCCTTTTGCTATGAAGCCCTTAAAACGTTCTGGTGCAACCAGTCACCTTCCCATAAGTCCCATATTTACTAAAATGAAGTCCACCTGTGAGCTATGTAGTCACATGACCTGTCAGTGTAAACACACCTTTCCTGAAAGGTTCCAGAGGCTGCAGCAGCATTAAGCAAGAGGCATCACACCATGAAGACCAAGGAGCTCTCCTGACAAGGCAGGGACAAAGTTGTTGAGGAGTACAAGTCAGGGTGGGGTTGTAAAACATATCCTAGTCTTAAATGTTCCCCCAGAGCACCATCAGATCCATCATCTTATATTGGAAAGCACAGTTCAATTCAATATATCTATATAGCGGCAGTTCACAGCACGTGTCATCTCAAAGCACCAAATCAATGAAAAATTAAACGCAACCTTTTCTGGTCCAAAGTTAGTTCTAAAGCATCAGAGAATGAACATATCAGAAAGACCATGGCCAAAAAAGACATTACTTAGCGTTAAAAATAAGACGGTGCATTTGCAAAAGGCACGTGGGCAACTCCTCAAATTTATGGAGGAAGGTGCTCTGGTCAGATGAGAATAAAATGTAACTTTTCAGGCACCGAGTAAAATGCTTAGTCTGGCACAAACCCAACAAATTCCTCCAAGAACACCATCTCCCCCATGGTGTTGGCAGCATCATTGCTGTGGGAATGTTTTTCAGCAGCAGGGACAGGAAAACTGGTCTGAGTCAAAGGAAACATGGAAGGTGCTGAATACAGGGATATTCTTGAGTAGAATCTGTTTGCCTGTGATTTGAGATTGGCACAGAGGTCCACCTTCTAAGTGGACAATGAAAACACTGCTAAAGCAACTATGTTTACGGGGAAACATTTAAATGTATTGGAATGGCCTACTCAAGTCCAGACATCAATGCAATGACTTGAAGATCTCTGCTCATCCCAGTGGCCAGTTGTGGCAGGCGTCTAATCAAAGCCACTTGCAGCTGGAATTGCCACAAAAGGCGACACTACAAAGTACTGACTTTAGGAAGTGGTGAACAGTTATGCCCTCTGACGTTTTGTCTTATTTTGTCCTGTTTGTTTTGTGCTTCACAATAAAAATATAATCCATCTTCAAAGTTGTAGGTGAAATGAAATGGTAACTCTCAAACAATCCACAGGTTGTGAGGCAACAAAATGTGAAACATACCAAGGGAGTAAATACTTTTGCAGGCCACTGTAAATGTTAATTTGCCATAAAAAGGCTTTGCTTTTAATGTTAAAAAACTAATAAAGGGAAAGTTGAGATAAACATATGTATTTGCCAATTTCAGCCTCAGTGAATGTAGTGAACTACAAACGTGTTCATTCGTCGTGGATGTTTTCCACATTTTGTTACGTTACAGCCACAAATGTATTTGAATGTATTTTATTGGGATTTCATGTGATGGACCAACACAAAGCAGTGTTGTAGTGTATTATTGTGAAATTAGACGAAAAGGATCATTCTTTCCACCTTTACTCAGATACTCCTTAAAGTGCAAATAACATGCTTTTAAATCCTTTCTTTTCACATTCAGATCCTTCAGTTGTGGTCTGTGTAAAGGGGAACTGCAACGCTTTGGTCTGAATTCCTTGTCAGTGAAGCTCCAGAGACCCCTCTTGTAAACCCATTATCAGCAGCGTCTTTTTCATGCCGTTTTGATATGGCCCCTTGCACCCTGCCCTCTAACATCTTCCATGGCACTGCACCCACCCCCCTCACCATTTTTTGTAGTTTAACTCCCGAGATGCTATTATCCAGTGCAAGAGAAACTTTTATTTAGAAAAAATATTAGCTTTACATGTTCAAGCCATTGTCTGACCCAGAGCAAGAGAAAACAATGCTGCTTATATCATAATTCTAGTTGAAATAGGCAATATGTTGTGCTCCCAAGAGGCTAGTGAAGGTAATTATAGTGCTTGCTGTGAGCTAGTGACCTCACAGCAAGCACTATTTTTCTAAAATAAAGTCTGTTGAAATTTCAGAGTTATCAGCTGCTTACCACTTTGCTGTGTGTGTCAGCAGGAACTGAACCCTTGATCAGATGGGCAAATCCCTCTTCATACTGGCAAAAATTACTGATTGTTCTGCTTCATGCAAATGAGGACTTTCCCCACTGACACGGATACATTCCCACGAAGTTTACCGAGATTCTGATAATGGGGGTCAATGGGGTGACCTTTGTGGGTTAATACACCCAGCAACCAAACATTTAGACCTGTCCATTGACGGTGAATTTGGACGACAAAATTGAAGCGACAACTCAACAAAGGTTTGAGGAAAATAGTTTTTTAACAGAAAAATCTGAACGGCTTGAAAAATATGACCCAAAAAGAATCGAATCGAAAGATATCTAAACAACAGTTTGGAGGCCTAAATTCAACTTTTCAGTACTTCCCGAGGCCATAAGAACACAACAAATTGTAAAATGTATTTAAGGACAGAAAAAGTGGATTTTGCATGTTATATCCCCTTTAAGAAAATCCGATGCAATTGAATACCTTCAGAAGTCACCTAATTGAACAATTGGGTGACCAAGGAACACAGCAGACGGGTCAGGGAGAAAGTTCTGGTTCGGTTTAAAGCAGGGTTAGATTCTAAAACAATCTCCCAAGCTTTGAATATGTCCCAGAGCTCCGATCAATCCATCATCTGGGCATTGTGAGATGGTGGGGCAACTGCAGACCTACCAAGACATGGATGTCCACCTAGACTGACAGACTGGGCAAAGAGAACAGAACTCAGAGAAGCAGCCACGAGGCCCTAGGTAACTCTGGGAGGAGCTGCAGAGATCCACAGCTCGGGTGGGAGAATCAGTTGGCGAAACAGGCCACACAAGTC
The DNA here is from genome assembly GCF_011125445.2 of Fundulus heteroclitus. Taxonomy (NCBI): domain Eukaryota; kingdom Metazoa; phylum Chordata; class Actinopteri; order Cyprinodontiformes; family Fundulidae; genus Fundulus; species Fundulus heteroclitus. The sequence continues at coordinate 35,552,236 of NC_046376.1, read as the reverse complement.
TAGCCTGACAAGTAGTTTCGGAACACTGACAAGAAAAAAGCCTTTGTTTAAAGAAAGTCATAAGAAATTCTGTTTGCCACAAGTCATGTAAGGGACATGGAGAAGAAGGTGCTCTGGTCAAATAAGACCAACAATTTTGCCTAAATGAAAAATTATTTGTTTGGAGGAAAAAAAAAAAGCTGCATATCACCCTGAAAAAAAAACATTGCCACAGTCTGAAACATTGTAGAGGCAAAATCATGGTGTTGGACTGGATTTTTTACTCAGCAGAAACAAGAAGCTGGTCAAAGTTAATGGGGAGATCCAACACAATCTTCAAAGACTAAATCCAGGATAAACTTGGAAGAAAAGCTGTTAGACGTTGCAGAAGACCTGAGATTGGGGTTGAGGACAACCACCCTGATGACATAGCCAGAGATGCTACGGGATGGTTTAAAGCTTATTTACATATTACAATGACCAAGTCAAAATCCAGACTAATCCAGACTTTTATTAGTAAGAAACTGCTTTCTTTTTACTTTCACTTTGCAATAATGGGTTACTCTGTGTTGGTCTGTCACATATCATCTCATAATAATTTAACGTTGTACATTGTAATTTGTGCTTGGAATTACATTTAGAAAGTTTCAAGGGTTATACATCTTTTTGCAACAAACTGTATGTTTTTTCTTAGACTCAACAACCCTCTCTGTATACTTATTTACAGGTGCAAGATTTTGGTCTGCAGCATTTGTTTGGAATGAGAAGTCTTCGTCTACTGTCTTTAGCAGGTATGATTTATGCATTTTCCTAAATCCCCCAAAAAAGTCATACCACTCATAATTAGTTACCCAACATGTTCGCCCTGCATCAACATTGAACTCTGTAGATTTAACTCTGTAGATTTAATGGGACAATTGCCTTTTAAATGAAAGAAAAAACATGTATTGTATTTCCTTATACTACATTTAACACCATTAAACTTTGCATGCAAAATCAAGTTTTCGATTGTAGACAAATTTTCACAATCACAGATTGAGCTCATTTAGTGTGAACACACCGCTCATCGAGGACCTCAGCAACAAAGACACTATTGTAGAGATAAATCAAGACAGTGTGCAGCCATGTGTGCTGATCTTTTATGGATTCAATGACTAAATGGTAATTTTACATAACAATTAATACAATATTTACTGTAAGTTTAAATGTGTAAACAAAATAATAATTTCAGATCAATTCCATTTTATTTTTATAAGTTTTAAAACCCAAACTAAAGCAAACAACTGAACAAATTAGGCAACAAATCAGGAGGGCATTGAAATAAAAATCATCACAATTACACAAAATAAACTGCAATCAATAAAAACTGATAGTACAAGTTAAAAGAATTGCAAATGAGTAAAAACGGGAGTTGTGTATGTAACTTAGGTTCTATGAATTCTAGATGACTGCCAGAGGAAAGTGCTTAGCACCTGGATATCTACATGTGCGCAGCACAGAGGTCAAGAATATATAAAACAAGTTCATGCTATTGGATGTGACCTGGGTGACACTCGTTTCTCTTCCAAATGTTCTCACAAGACTCTGAGTGACGAGCAACTCTGGTGGTCATCAGTAATTCATAGAACCTTAGTTAGATGCGTAGCTCCCATTCTATTTCATTCCTCCTGACAGCCAGAGGATTGTGCCTGGCTACTGGATGACTTAATAGCAACACAGTCACTAAGAGTCAAAAACAAGTGATACACTGGCAGTTGTGTGAATAAATAAGCACCTTCGAACAGGTGCGTTTTACCTGGGATTTAAAGGAACAGAGTGAATTAAAGGGACCTCGTCACGTATCCTGACCATAAAAAGAAAACACAAAATAATATAATAATCTTCAAATAAAATAACATACGCCAAGAGGTCATTCCTTTTTAGACCTTTGCATTGGGCACAATCAGCAGACAAACATTTTTGTGTTGTCTGCCGGCAGTACCGCGAAACTATTAGAAAGTAAGATGGCGACAACTGATGCAGCTGCTTTAAGAGCCAGTAAGACCGTCCTACAAGTTACATCTTAACATGATCAAAGACCAACAGGATCTACAGGGTTAGAGTTACTTAACCTCTTTCTTTCCACACCTCCGCTGGGTGTTGCTGACTGACTCGGCTCCATTGCTTCTCCTTTTGTCCTGATAAACCTGAAGTTTACTCGTTCCTCATCGTACTTCTGGTCACGTGGGTTTGTTATGGTAATTGTAAACAAAAGTGTTGTGTTTACTAATGAATAGAGCAAAACTAAATAAAACACAGAAAAAAAAACTATAAGGGTGCAATAATTTCATGGGAAAACCTTTGTGTGCAACCAGCCACGAGGCATAGAAACTTGTAAAGTCATGAGCCCCATTTACACTACCCTTTTTTAACCGATCCATGCCGAGTTCGGACCGAGCTTGGATCAGTTAACCGTGCCGAGCTTGGTTCTGACGACCATTTACACATTACGCTAGCACGGTTCCTCGCCTCCTAGCCCTCAAAGCTAAGTCAACATTGGACCTCTTCCCTACTGCCCTCATCAAATCAAACCTTCCTGCCATAGGCTCTCTCATCACACAAATATTTAACTATTCATTACAGTCTGGCCAGGTCCCATACTCACTTAAAAATGCCATCATCAAACCCCTGCTGTAAAAGGCAAACCTCAGCCCGGATGTGCTTTCCAACTATCGACACATCTCCCACATCCTGTTTTTGTGCTGGAAAAAGCTGACACTGCTCAGCTGTAGGATCACCTCTATTTTAACTCCCTGTTTGAGAAGTTTTAAACTGGTTTTGTTTGTACTGCTAATAGTACAGAAACAGCACTAATGATGACCTCTGCATGGCAGCTGATGCTAGCTTCCCCTTACTGCCCATTTTAGTACGCTAACAGCAGCTTTTAACACTGTTGACCATCATATCCTCCTCAACCACCTTATTACCAATATTGGACTCACCACTGATACTGCCCTGAAATGATTTTCATCCTACCTCTCAAAGAGAACCGAAGATTTGAGCCAGGTGTCAATTAGCCCCTGTAACCTGTGATGTCCCACAAGGTTCAGTCCTTGGGCCTCTACTCTTCATTTTATACATGCTTTCTCTGAGCTGTGTCAGTAGTCAGCATTGGATCTCCTTTCTTTGCTATGCTAATGACTCTCAACTCTATTTGAAGACAGCGCCAAATCCCCCTGCTTCTAGGAGATCCTCATCAGGATCAGTAACATTCCTCCTCTTCACAATCCACATCCCTTGCCTGGGGGAAATAAAGATGAGTCAAATGTATGAGTCAAAACGTTTTCCAATTAAACATCCACAAAACTGAATCCAAATCAATTGGCACTCCTAATCAGTCCAATTATCTTCCATAACCACCACCGCTTTTTCCATTTAGGTCATTCTCCTCTCAATGATAGTGACAAACCTTAATGTTCTTAAAGCACTCTTTCTGATGGCAGAATATATCACTGTAGAAATAATAATCTAGTATTCACTTTAGCTACCATCAGATCATGTTTATGAGTTTTTTACCTTGTTTTAAACAGTTCCATTGGGCCTCCTTGATACCAGATTAAGACTACACAACATTATAAATCAGTCAGAACATGGATGATGTTTGTAAAATCCTGGAGAGGATTTTGAGGTGAATGAAGAACACTGCTCTTTTGAGCCTTCACAAGATTTACATGGTGAGATCAGGGTGGATCATCACCATGGTGATGGATCCTTGGTGTGGCGTGGCTTGGAAGCATCAGTGGCAGTTTATCCATGAGATAACATACACACATCAGTGTGACTTGGTCACCAGAAAACCATGACTTTTATGCCAAAGAAGACTGCAAGATTTTTGGCTGTAGTTTAAGTACTAAATGCACTAGAGCAAAATAAAGGTAGAGTCCTGGCATTGTATTTAGGGATGAAGAAGATCCAGAATGAGAAAGAGGAAACAGTACAAGAAGCAGCTGAAAGACTTTATAGTAGAATTGCTCAACAGCTGCTGTGGGAATCATAAAATACAAATGAGGCCTTTGAGACTCAGCATTTTCAGCTTGCAATCAATGGCCTGTTTGTCGTTACTGAGAATTTGCACAGGCACCTCCATATAACCTATCCCTTTATCTTCTCATTTTTCGTATTGCCAAAAAGTTGATGAAAGTTGATACTCCGCTGCAAGGCTGAAACTGAAGGTTGAGGTGCAGAAACCTCTCATGTATAAAGGAAGATCATTGGACAGAGGCTCCTTTTTGGCGCAGCATCAAGGTTGCATTCCTGTGGGGCAATAGGAAAACCCCAATTGCACTCAAATGCAGCAATGTTATGATTACCTTCACACTTAGATAGGTTTTTAAAATTTGCTGCAATTTAGTCATATTAATTAATTAATATGACATTTATTTCAGACACACAAGTATATAATAAATGACAGTATATGTCCATGTAACATAAGTTAAAACAGTCTGAAAAGGGTGTATTGGCAGAAGCAATAAGCTTATAATGCCCAAAGAGTCCTCAAGGTCCTGGAGAACATAGGCCAAACTTAATCTGGTGTAAAGTTGACCAAAGATAGTCTGCAAAAGCTCATGTACTGACTACTCATAACCCACTTAAAGACAACAAAAGAAAAACATTACATTAATACTTCAAAAAAATTGCTTATTTGTATTGTTGCTTTAACATCCCTTACCTAAAGGTTTTTTTTTGTTTGTTTTTTTGCAAACTCTAACCTTTTAAGTTATGAACAAACTAAATATTTAAAAAGAAGCTGAAATGCTGGCATCTTGTCTTATGATGAGCAGTGGAGATCAGTGCACTGGTGCAGTAAATGAGTTGGCTTTGTTGTGTATTACCTGGGGGAGAACTGACTTTTGGGATACCGGTGGGGTCATTAGTAGAGATGCAGCTGACTGTTGTCCATTTGTTCCTCCAGGCTGCCCCCTGCTGACCACAACCGGACTGTCAGGCCTCATCCAGCTGCAGGATCTGGAGGAACTGGAGCTGACCAACTGTCCAGGAGCCACCGCTGAGCTCTTCAAATACTACACCCAGCACCTGCCCCACTGCATGGTCATTGAATAAGACCACCCAGCCCTCATCAGACAGACCACCGTACTTCAACCTTCCTCCTCCTACATTCTTCCTTGTCCTTTTCACTCCAAGCTGTTCCTGCATCGTTCCCCCCCCCCTGCCCCCCCCCCCCCCACTCTTCACCCATCTTCCCCCTCAGCCACCTGAACAGAGAGGCAGGAAGGTACAGGATAGGACATGCCATATCTCGAGGATAAAGGCATGGCGTCTGAGCTTCATTTAAGAAGATGCGGGAGTGAAGAACTTGGTGTGACGTCTTGTCTGACAGCAAGTTTCTTTTTCACAATCAACAGATGGCTGTTAGTTCTGGAGGAGAGCCTCTCTATAGCCTTGGGTGGAGTTTTTTTTCTATTGAGAGGACACAGAACGGAGAGAGAGCAGACCGAGATGCAACAAAGAGGAAAGAGGAAGTTAAAGACTTTTTGTTTGATGAAGATGAAGATTTTTTTAGCTGTCTGAACTCACACATAAGCTCATACACTGCAAAACACACTAAAACGTATACTGTATGTAAGTGAAGCAAATATAACTTCTCAAGATCATGAGTGCTGACACTTCTCATCTGTCCTTGTAATATACCTGCTGTTTCCCTTTTTCTCAGAAGGAATCAAAAGTTTAGTTTTCTCTTGTTTAGTTGAAGACTTTGCGCGCCGGGCCGAAGGAAGCGGAACCTGACGGAACTGAACAAGTGAATAAGGATGGACCATCTCAATCTCTTTTTTCTCCCTGCTTCTGTGTGCGTGTGTGTCATAAACCCACAACTCCCCATCTTTGGGATAATCTTTTTTTTCCTTTTTCTTTTTGTGTCTTAACTGAAATCTCGCAAAAAAAGAAAAAAATACAAACAAACAAAAACATCCAAAACAAAACAGGAGTAAAAAAAAAAGAAGATCAGAAACACAACTGTTTACATCAGCTTTTGGTTTTTGCTGGGTGGGGTGGGGGTGTAGTCGCACGCTCATTTGACTCGTTTGGTTTTTCCAATCATTTGTGAGCTCCACTGTTTTTGTATATTAGTGACATGGGGTGGTTGAGACGGTGCGCCGTGACTGAGCAGTCAGTCAAAGGGAGAGCAGACTGTGCAGAGAGCATTCACATGGAAAGCTTCTCCTAAGAGGAGAAGAATTTCCACAAACAAGGCCTTTTGCAGAGTCACATGGCATAAACAGATTGGTTTTGAGACTTTTAGTGACGTGTTGATGTATCTGCGCTCCAGCTACTAAATACTTTCATTTAGCAGGGGGTTGAGGTCGAGGATTTTTTCTCCAAACATGAAGATTACGTCTTCAAACTTTGTTTCTGCCACAACTTTAAAATTAGAGTAACGCCTGATGTTAGTTATTTTAGTGCATTTGAACTTGTGTGGCTCTGATGCTTCTAACGCTACGTCTGATGCAGCCTGCAAAGCCAGGTTGCTTCAGCAGCCAAAATGAAGGTTCAGTGAGTTCAGTATTTAAAGAAACGTCTCCACAACAGGCAGAGACTCAGGGCTCTTGGGATTTACCTAATTCAACAATCCTGTTCATGGGAATGTTTTAGATTATTCTCTAGCTAGAATTTTGGATGAAGTTTTGGTCTCTGATTTTGGATCTCTGATTTTTGTAAACCTTTTACCTTCTAAAACTGATTCTAGCTGATTCCAGTTTTAGTTTGAGAACAATGCATACATCTTCCAACTATAAAGAATATTTGAGGAGAAGACTGAGGACATTTTTTTTATTCCCTTCCTGTCATGAATGATTATATTAATTAGGGACAAAGGAAACTTCACACTGAGCATGTCAGCGACCATTCAAATCACTAATACTTTAAAACAAAGACAGAGGTTACAGAGTGAACTTTTTTGTCTGTAGCATCAGCCATCAGTGCGGTTAATGTGGCTAGCATTACTTAAACAGAATGTAGGTCATTACCTTAAGTCCCAGGCTGCCAACATTTCCCAATGCAGTATGACTGACAGAGGTTAAAAGTTAAAAAAAATGGCAAACATGGCAACTTTATGGTAAAATATGTGTTCTCCTTCTTGCTCCTCTGTAGTCGATCCCAGACATACTGTATTCTGACATGTAGAGATCTCACCGTCCTTTGAAACAGCTTCTTACCATCCGTGTGTCTCCTTACTTCCTTTTAAACGCATCACTTATACTACAAATAACTAGTCTTGAATTTTTTTTTACGCCATAACAGCATCCATAATAAAGATAATGGATGTATGATGCATTCACTGATCAGAAAATGCCAAATTTTCTTGTTTCCAACCTGGTTCAATCATTGATCAGGGCTTGTCAGACTGAAAATGACCCAGTTCCAGTCACCAGCCAATTTCTCCGCACACCTCAAGCTTCAGGCAGTTACTAGAGCCTTTAAACAGAACAATTAAACATATCCATGTAGGCGTCCTTCAGCTTGGACAACAAAATTGCTCAGTGACATAAAATTGCCGGATTTGTAAAATTGGTAAGCCGGAAGTCCGTGACCTTATTTAGCAGCACTGCAGCAAATGCTGTGACTCAGTAGTTCTAAAACCGTAACAGAGGGATGCATGTGGGTATCATCAACCACCCAATGAATCCATAATTTTCCATGGCCAGCCAGTTACAGAATGACAACAACACCTCTTAATGCAAACCCACTGACTTGCCTGTAACACTATTGCGTCAATTATTATAGCACAGCTTATGTGCTCCTAGATGTCCCACCAAGCTGCAAATTGAATTATTTACAAACCAATCACTGATCCGCCGGAGTACCAAATTTCATCCAAATCTGATCATTCCTTGTCGGTTCTGAAAACGGTGCTTAACTATTTTTCTGAGTTAGTGTCTTTGCTGGGCATTGTTCAGACAAAGTGTAAACTAACAGGGGAGGCTTGTTGCCTGTAACGAAACACAGGAGATGTAATAAATCCACAGAACTAAAGTTCTCAGTTTCACACACATGGAATATTTGCTACAATAATTCTGTTAATAATTATAAGGCATAAAGGAAAAGCAGTAAAGTTTCCTAGAAGCTAGCACCACTTGGAAGCAGCCATTGTGGTATCTGTCAGTATACTGGACGGAGCCCATCACACTCCTCTGCCCTACTTTCTGCCTTGTGTGTCCTCAGATGTGCTGACTGCCACCGAAAGAAGCTAGATCAGTGTCAGCCAGTTCTAGATTGTGCCAAATGCATCCACAGCAGCACATAAAATGTGTCTAGCAGACCACTGACTACCATGAAACGGACTGAGGGCTGAACATACAGTGCATGTTTCCACTTGGTCTGTGTTTTTGCTTCGAGACGGTTAGTTTTAGACTTTCAGCATCTCATTGGTGTACAGACGTATATTTATTTATTCATGTATTTATTTATTTAAATAAATGTGTGTCTTATTTGCAGGATTTATTTATTGAAAAGGCATTTTTCAACAATTTTGTTTTAGTTTTCAAGTTTGCTGTGTGTGACCTTAATTGAGCTTATTCAAGAATTGCTGTTTTCTATTACTATTATTAACAATATTATTATTTATGTTGTGACATTTCAGGCCCCGTTTGTAAAATGATCTACTAAACTCTTGGAAAACATTAACATCATGACCAGTAACTTCAAGTTTTTAAAATCATCACAATATACTAAAATATATTTTCCTCCGTGCAAGTCTGTGTCGACTTTGTATTGCTGCTTGGTCCCTACAGAATAAGGGGATCTTCAGCTGTGATGTTATATTTACTGTCATTGTGCTGAATGTGGCAGCAAAAATACAGAGTATGATATACATAAAAGCTTATAATGTGTGACTTCACCCTCTGGCATGGCTGAGCAATGTTTACATTGTCTAATTTTTAGAAAAGGGGCAAGATCTCTGAGGATTCTATGGAAGCTTATTACCGACGTACTAAAACTAGAGTAAACAGCAGTAGGATCTGGACATAGTCCAGCAATCTGGCCTCAGTGCAACCTTCTATCACCGGTTTTGGAGAACTCAAAGCGATAGTTCAGGGCTGTTGAAGTGAGGTTCTGTTAAAATGTTATAAGCAGTTAGTATTTTACCTGCAGTAGATAATTCTTTGGATCTTCATTTCAAATAAATCCAGATTAGTTAGTCCCAGCGGCTGAAACTGACAGCAAGTCCAACAGGAAGCAAAAGCAAAGTGTACTTCATGGTGGTTTATGTGTGGCCTACACTGGAGGTAGGAGGCATTGTAACCCTCCTGTGTGAAACACATATTGAGAACTGAACTACGGAGACCAGAACCCAACCAGTAACATGTAGGTCATGGGACTGGTTTAAATTGGAAGTTCAGCTTTTAAATAGCTGTGGAAATTGTTAAAATATTAGTCTAATTAATTTGAGACTTAGTAATTAATTAATTCTGGGTGAGGACTTCATTAGTGGATAAACATGTGCATGAACATTAACAGTCCCATTAGATGTAGACTTGTTTGTTCTGGCTCTGAATCCTATTCTCTGGTAGATTATGGGCTGGTGTCTGACAAGCAACATGTTTGCATTGAGGTGATACCGTTTACCTAAAGTCCTGCAGCACTCAATACACCTTGTACATCTTCATTGTGATTGGTTAATTAACTTTAGGTGTATTTCTGCCACATACGTCAGCATTACCACTGAGCCAAAGAAGTAGGATTGATTGCATTTCTTTTATATAACAACAGAACTGTGTCAATGTCTCAGCCCTACTTTTAATATGACTAATACCAGAACCTGTATCTTTTAAATACAAATTTAAAAGATAAATTTAACGTATTCACAATCCTGAATAATATATTGAAAATATGCTGCATTTCTCCAGTCAAGCTGTTAGAGTTGTGGTACCTTTTCCCCTGATCAATGAATCTGACCATGTGTTTAGAACAGCATGAAAAAAAAAAAAACAGTTATCACGCTGAAGTGGTTAGTGGTCCAATACAAAACGCCTGTTTTTCTTATTTAGAAAACTGCCCATAACATTATGGGAAGATCCATTATGAAACACAAATAAAGGCATTACATTTATTTCAGAGAAGGACATGCACTGTTCTCTTACTATTTATTGTTGTCCATCCCTAGAATAAACTAAGTGCAAGAGCAGCCTTATCTTTTTTGTCCACAAAAAACAGGCCTTCTAAATATGATAACAGCACCACCTGCTGTTTGGTCTGTACCTACGGTCAGTAGAAGGATTATTACTATTAATAAACTCACTAAAAAGTGCAAAACTTAACTGAAGTTTATCTTTAATATTAATAGCTTGATGTTATTGTTGCCATATGAAGTTTATAGCCAGTTAAAAGTAATGTGCCATTTTTCCAGAAAGAGAATGTACTGTGTCCACAGGCAGTGGACATTTTAGCTTTATCCTTCGTTTTGACTGCAGGTACAAATCGGTCTAAAGGCCATTTATACTGTTGCCAATATTATCTAGTTTAAAGAGTGTGAGAAACCATTATATATGTTATACATTTTAAAAGGGATTATGGGTAACCTCCAGAATGACACCTTTAATGCATTAGAACAGAAAAGAATAAAAGTTACAATTTTGACCCATTTTGTTGAGATGGGGGGCCTGAAACATTTTCCAGCTATTGTGCAACAGAAAACATTTAAGAACCACTGGGTTAGAGTAACTATCTACAGCAGCTTAAGAGAGCAATATCTTTTTCAGGGTTTGCTCTGCTTTAGTTTTCTCTTTCAGTATGTGTTTCACACAGGAAGGCCATTTGTGGTGCACTGCCTCCTACTACCATTTCCTGTTTAAAATAGGACTGGTCTTTTTGTAAGTAACATCCTCAGGGAAAAATGGTTGCTGGTTTGTAAGTTCATAAAATACCATTGAGATCGATGCTGTTAAACTCACTGGAGTATCACTTTTGTCTTGGCACCTGTCTGATTAACTTTGGCCTCTGGATTCATAATGAATGAAGACATAAATAGATCTACTGCAGGTAAATGGTTTCAGGTGTTAATTGTGTTAAATGCCTTCAGACTTTTGACAGAGCCGCGCTACAAAAATCCTGAACAATCCCTGTAAGGTTTTATTATAATGACAAAAATTACGTGTTATTGAGGATGATTGTAATAATTCTATAAAAAATTTTACCTCCCCGTTTCATTGGGCTCTATACCATTCATTTCCAAGTAACTCTGTGTCTGTGTTCTCCAACGCGGACTTCCAGTTTAAAAACACAGTTGAGGGTTTTTGTGCTTGCGGTATTTTGCTTTTGAAAAGCTTCCACGGAATTCACATGTCTGTTTACATATCATGAGCTCTCATGCACAGTCATTTCGTAGCTGCAAACAACTAACCTTTCTACGGAGCATCACCCCAGGTCATTTTCTAAGACAAATCATTTCTATTACTGTCTGCAGTCTTTTTGGTCATCTGTCACCATTTTGTTACAACCCTTGTACAGCACAAGTTTAACTAAGCAGTGAAATAAAAACAACGATTTACTGACATTGTTGAAACTGATAGATGTTTGTGTTCTCTTTTAATGTCCTTGATGCTGAAGCTGAAGTTACTTTGACTAATGACCACTAGGTGGCAGTGGAGACATTCTAGATAAGACCATCTTTGGAGTCACACAAAGACCTCCCCAGTTTGAGCTGTTTATTGAGATAAAGACAAATACATGTGTAGCGTCAACAAAAAAGGGAATGAGTTGATTCCTGTTTTTACTGTAGGGTGAAAATGTTCTGAAAAAATCAATAAAATATTCAGATTAGTGTTTTTTTTAGATCACAAGCAAAGAACAATAAACCCTAATCCAGTTCTATGTAAAAGTTTCCATCCACTCATAATGGGCATGAGTAGTACTGACCTTTTACTGACCTATACAAACTTCTTTAAAAACGTAATGATTTTCTAAATCCCTGCAATAGACAGGCGACCTGTCCAGGGTGTACCCCGCCTCTCGCCCATTGACAGCTGGAGATAGACACCAGCTGTCAATGGGTGTCTATTGGATTTTCCAAAAAAAGAAAAGAATTGATTGCACAACTTCTACATGTTAAACATTTTTTGTCTCTCATTTCAGAACATAAAACTCTTGAATAGATTTATTAATAATAGTATTCAAACCTTTTTTCTTGAAATTTAGATTATTATGGCTTACAGAGAATTGGTTGGAGCCTAACACTGGCAGTCTGGAGTCAAGAGTTGATCTCCAGACAAACAAACACAAACACAGAGCCAGGGGCACCACCAAGGAATTTTGGGCCCTATAACAAAAAAATCAATATCCTCCCCAAATCTCATAAATATATCTATAAATGTTATTTTTTGTAGCCCCTGCCAGTCTGCACTCTACACCCTTAAGAACTTTGCCAAGTCTGTGAGCAAGTTGGGATGGCTTACTTTGGCGACCCCAGAATAAGGAAGCAGTCTAATGGACCCACATCCTTTTAGGAAATGTTTACCTGAACAATTTTAATTAAATGTTTAATTAAAATTGCTTATTTTTAGTTTGCGTATATGTGCTTCAATTTGTCTGTCAATACATTTAACTACCAAGGGACAAAAAAGGAACATGCTAAAATAAATTGTGGATCTGGCACATACAAAATATATATTAGCAGTGTAAACAAGAATCTGGTGTTCTTAATCATTTTTTGGGGGGGTAACAATGGTACAGTGAAATGTACTGTTGTAAAGTGAACAATACAATGTGTGCTGAATACCTGGTATTTGTCTTAAATGAATGGCATGGCCGAATGTATTTTAGGATCATATTAATAGTAATATTAATTATTACAGTAGTGTCCCTTATCTGTCCCACAGACCATTTCTTAATCTGTTCAGCCTGCAAGACAGTAATGAAAGGTAAGTGGCAATTTGCATCAGATATGGGTGTATTTCTTCTTATTAGAAGGACCTTTGAGAACCATGATGAAATTGGTTTAAAGGGGCCAAATTATTCTAATTAGTTCTTTCTTTTCTTCCCAGATTTTTGATTGGAAGCATTCAGTTCACAGAATATTCATACAAAACACATTACCAATCTTTTCTAATTAACATTTTAACATTTTAACCCTCTACACCTCCACCAAACCCACCTAGACTCTACCATCCCGACAGCCCAAGGTAGTCAACGTCCTAATCCAACAGTTGACCCTTAACTTTAGATATTAAGTCTTTCCACGTTGCAGTGGTGATTGAAGATGCGCTTGTTGATCCTTGTTGATGACAATTCCAAATATGCTATGTTCATGTGTAGTTGGAGCCAGTGAGAAAATGATGAATCATTAGGAGGCCTCCACCTATGGGCTATCATTTTCTTTGCTGCAGTCAGTCCAGCAAGTCAAATTAATTGTATGAGTTTTATCCATAAGAGCTATTTCTGAATCAACACACAGTAAGTGCATTGATGGGTCCATAGGGAGAGTAACTTCAAGTGTTTCAGAGAGACAACCTGTTACTTTGGTCCAGAGATCCTGAACTCTGGGACATTCCCAAACCACATGAATAACAGAAAGGGTCTTGTGCTGCGCCAATTCTATCCCTTATAGTTGGTGTCAATTACGTTCTGTGACAAAACTTTGTACGTATATATTGGTGATTAGGATTTTTAGAGGTCTTTTCAATATCATACCAAATTCTTTCCCTGTCTGGTTCTGAATGTCCAAATCCCTTTCCCAAGCTTTCATCTCCAGGAACTCACTTACGTTCTCACTTGTCAATTTGCCATAAGACACAAGAGTGTCATAGTTTGGGTTTTGCTTAGTTTTAGTTTTGGACTTTTCTTCATTTAAATTTGTCACTCCTCTGTCACCAGTCAGTAACCATCAGTTCAGCCCACCTCTAGCCACCATCTTTCCTTAGATCCGCTCCACCTGTTACCTGTAATTAGTATTCAGCTCCGGTCACATGTTCATCCCCTCACTTATACCCGCCTCAGTCTACCCTACTTCGCCAGATCATTACAAACCTCCAGTGAGTCTTATCTAGCATTATCTGTTTGCCTGCCTGTCCATGATCCGATCCATTTCTGTCTCCAGATTTTCTGAGCTTGCTTTGTCCCTGTCAGATCTGATTGCCTGCCGGTTAAACAGACCTATTTCTGCACCCATACCCTGCTACCAGATTCTGCTCAATCCCTGCCCTTCTGATCACCTGGTTTGACTTTGGACTATGTTTTGACTATTGACTCCGTTTATCCATTTTGCCATTCTGCCTGTCATCCCGGTCCCGACCCATTGCCTGTTTTGATATTAAACCGCCTTTAAACATCACTCGTCTGGTTGAAGCTTAAAATTGTGTCCTTACCACCAATGTCTAGTAAGGTTTTAATACCTTTATTATCCCAATCTGTGTTTTGAAAAGGTTTCCTCACTAACCAGAGGAGGTTGTTGTACCATAACGGAGAGGATGAATACCACCTACACTTCAAGTTTAGGTTGTCTTTCTTCTACCCTAAATGTTACTAACTTTGAGCACTTAGCGTTCCATTTTTATTATCATCTAACAAATATGCTAGACTCTTCGGCATATAAGCCCAGTGGTAAAATTTAAAGTTAGGACAGGCACAGCCTCCCTTATCCTTTTTTTAGCTGTAAAACTAGCAACTTAATACTTGGACGTTAGTTGTTCCATGCATAATTTTGTAATATAAAGTCAAGTATATGCCAATATTTCTTTTCACCTTGAAATCATTCAGGTGTTGTTAATATAAAGGGGAACTCTGATTCTTTGGTCTGCCTTAACCCCCAGTCAGTGGAGGCAGATCACTGTTCACACTTAGCCAGGTTCTGCTGGAAGTGGGAGTTCTCCTCTCCACTGTCGCTTCATGCATAGTCATTATGAAGGATTGCTGCAAAGCCATGAACAATGCCGACGACTGTCCACTGTGGCTCTACGCTCTTTCAGGAGGAGTGAATGCTGGTTGGAGAGACTTGATGCAATCTGCTGGGTTTTCTAAAGTAGGAAACTTTTTGACCAATCTGTATAATCTGATTGAATTTGACTTTGTGAAGTGCCTTGAGATGACATGTGTTGTGAATTGGAGCAATATAAATAAAATTGAATTGAAAAATTCCTCATGATTGTTGCTCCACAGTCGCCCTATTCATCCCTGTTCTGAGGTGCAGCTGAGAGCAACTCGTTTTGATGCTGTCTTTTTAAATCTAAAAGAGGAGGAAGCACTTCACACCCGACCCCCCTCCAGGTTGCAGAACGTTCCACTTTACTCCATTCGGCCATTATGGTAGTATGCTGTTGGATACTGTAAGGAATTGTGTGGGTTATTACATATTGTTATATCCTGTGTGTCTCTGTGTAGCCCCAGGATAGACCTGTCCAGGGTGTATCCCGCCTCTGGACCTATGGAGTTCATTATCTATGCTTATCTAAGCATAGATAATGAATCAATAGATGTGGGTACGTGTAACAGTGAACTTCACCCTGAATACACCATCCCCACATTAAAAAATGTTGGTGGGAGCATCATGTTATGGGGATACCTTTCTTCTGTATCACAGACAGGAAGGCTGGTCAGAGTTAATGAGTAAATGGAGTTAAATCCAGAAAACTTGTGAGAGGCTGCAGAAGACCTGAGACTTGGGTGGAGGTTCACCTTCCAGCAGGACAACCACCCTGAACAACCAGTCAGATCTAAAGTATGTTCATGTGTTAGAATCACCAGTGGTGTCCAAACATTTTGTCATGGGGGACAAAAATATCAAGTTGAAAGTTGGCTACTCAGGGGCCACAAGTAAATTAGTGTGATTAATGAAGAAATGCTGTAAATCATTGTAGATTTGGAAGATATAAAAAGTCTTGCAGATTCGGCCGGTTTAAAAAAAATAAAAATAACCTAAATGTTTTGAGTTTTACAGATTATTTTTACAGATTATTTTGTCTTTTTAGCAACAAGAACAAGGATATTGCTCACTCTTGCTTTATTTAGCCAAATAAAATAAATACCCCCACCCAAGTTTGTGTTTTAGTAAAAGCAACCACATGTTTGCGGTCATATTTATTCTAACTTGGTTTCAGCTGATTTTCAAAAAAGAATGGACAAACAGTGTAGATGTGCAAAGACGTACTCCAAAAGACGTGCAGCAGGGACTGCTGGGAAAGATGGTTCCAGTAAGTACTGACTAAACACAAATGCTGTACACACTTTCAAGATTGTTATTTGTAAAACTAACATTTTGAAAATATTTTTCTTCCACTTCACAATTTAGTACTACTGTGTGTTGGTCTGTCATGTAAAATGCCAATAAAACACATTCAGAGTTAAGGCATTAAAGTGACAAAATGCAAAATATTCAATTTTTTAGACGACTCTTTTTGTACTTCTACATCTCTCAAGAAGATGTAGAAGGTTCTGCTTATAGAAATAATTCAAAGTATTTTTGCGTGCAGGTATTCTGAAGAAAATAACAGATTACTTAAGTTAGTGCTTTGGAAAATTGGCCAAACTATTAAACATGAAGCAGGCCTATTTAATAAGTAACATCAAATCCTGAAATGCTTTTTTATTTATTTGAAGGTTTTTATTGGTTTTCAGATTTGGTCAAATCAACTGTTCCATTAATCAAAAAAGTTGAAAAAGGCAGTTCCTTTTTATTGAACATGGTTTTCAAGCTACATGCTTCACATATATTCTCTCTCAGGAGGAACACAAACACGTGGCGTACTAAATGTTCAAAACGATACTGGAAAAAGTCTAGTAAAAACACCTTTACATGATGTATATTGAGCAGAACCCCTGTTCTACTGTTAATTTTCCAGGCTTGAGTTTTTTTTAGACAGAAAGCATCTTGATAAAATACCCTTTTCATGTTTTCCACTGGGTGGTACATTGAGCAGAGCTCCACACACACACTATGTCCACTCCTGATCAAATGATGAATGAGCCGACTTGAACAAAGGTTTGTTTTTTTGAAACATTTCTGTAAAGTACACTTTAACTGAAACATAATGGAAAATGGTGGTTATTTTCTGTTATTTTGGCACTTTAATGAGGACAGCAAGCTTTAAAGGAGTCTCCTAAACACTGCTTTGGGTTTAACGCTTTGAATACCACTGCAGAATGAATCCCCAGATCTAACCAGTGTGGACATGGAATCCTACAACTCAACACAGCTAGTAAAGTATGAAATATAACAAACAATATTAAGTAAACCGAATCCTACAGTTAAATCTTTTAGTTTGTATTTTCTAAAGTCAGTTAGCGCTATTGTTAACAGATCAAATCTATGAAATAAAGGCAGCCCTCTTCTTAAAAATGCAGATTAAACCCCATCTGTGGGCGAATAACGGCATCGCTCGTCGGATAAACACCTCTGAGATTACAGGGAAGAAAAGTGTAAATTCTTGGCACAGCAGGAGGTTCTAACTAATGCTTTATTCACCTGTTTCACATGCTGTGACATCTGGACTGAGCGTCATCATCCACACTGCAAGGCCAAGGCATTTGTGGACATTTTAAAGAAGTGTGTGGTCACCTGAATGGCCAGCAGACGTTTAACTACAGCCTCCATTAATCCTGATTCACTTTCTGTCTGCTTGTTCTGCCTGCATCACCTGAAGTGAACAAATCACCACCCTTCCAGGAAATATATGTGACCTCACCATCAAAGACATCTAGCTGCAATACATTTCTTCTATCATGTGTAAAAACGACGTACATATTTCTCATAGACAAAGGTATTCCACTACTTGGTCCCATTCTTAAAAAGAAGGATAAATAGTTTCCCATATTATCTCATTGCAGAAAAAAAAAACTCCTCTTTCTCCCATATTTCACTGTGACATG
The DNA here is from genome assembly GCF_011125445.2 of Fundulus heteroclitus. Classification (NCBI taxonomy): domain Eukaryota; kingdom Metazoa; phylum Chordata; class Actinopteri; order Cyprinodontiformes; family Fundulidae; genus Fundulus; species Fundulus heteroclitus. The sequence goes on along the minus strand of NC_046376.1, from coordinate 35,534,407 downwards.
AGGGCAAGCATGTGCACTTGTGTCAATGCACTGGAGGAAGATGTGGATGAAGGACAGATCAGAGCTGGCTCTCTGTTTCACACATGTCAGTCCCATTCTTCAGGGGCCAGTTGGACAGAACCAGCTCACTGAAGTTCATGTTGCTCTCGTTGAGCCGCCGTACACGGTAGGTCTCATAGTGGATGTTGTGGGTTACGTCCTTCAGGTCCTGTAGGTGAGACCTGTGCAGACCAAAAACAGTAAGAATTCAAAACCTGATGCGCATTTCTCTGCTTCATGGTTCTGATGCTTGTGATCAAACGTGCTTTGTTTCCTGTAAGAATGCTGACATGCAAGGAACAATGTCCTACAGGAAACATCTGAAGACACAGCCATACTGAAGAGCTCAGCAAGTAACCCTTAACCCAGCCCCGCATGTTCACGCTTCTAATAGGTGTGTGGAAATGTGTTAACCTCAGCAATGTTTCATCAGACATTTTAGTTTAGCAAATGGAAACGTACCACTCAGTGGTTCAGTTCTAGCAACATTAACAGGTTCATAATGTCAACAAGTCATACAAGAACATTTTCATTAGATGTTAAAAAAAGATGTTGATCGACTCAACAGCGACCACTCTGAGCGGTCGCTGTTGATAAAAATGTGTGTGTTGCTTACAAAAGCTAGATGTAATCTAGCTTTTGAAAGGTTTTATACACGGTTTAAAAGGACAACAAAAATAAATCTGTCCACACTCAATCAATCAGCAAAAATAATGGCAACCAAAGTGCTTTATAAATTCAAAATTTAACAACAAAACCCATATAAAAAAAAACATAAGGTTAAAAACAAGGTAGATGCAACAAGACGTGTCCCTATAGTTTCCAGTATTAAAAGCTTGCCAAAAACACAGACATAAATAATCTATATGGTAGATCATCATACAAAACCAGATTACTATTATATCAACTTGGCCTGTCTAGTTTGGTCCTAGATGTAGTCTTAGGGTCCATCTGAAAACATCTTTTGGGTAAGGACTCTTTAGCCAAAGCGGAGTGCTTCAGCGGTCACCATAAGTGCTGTCTGACTGGTGCAGTCAGGAAGGAAGGAGGTAGGAAAAGAAGCCTGTATGCTCCCTCTTGCGGTGTCCCTTATCGGCGCAAAGCAGCTATAAGGAATCCCACAATCCTTTGCGTGACATGACGTATAAGCACAGCCCCCTCACTGAAATTAACAGAAATGTTGGGAGAGAAGAGAGTGTGCACTTTGTAGTTAATTTTTGGAAGGCTGTAGGTCCGGATTTGACTCGCATCATCCATGTGCCTTTCCATCATATAATGACCTCGGAGTTAAAGGCTGTCCGAAATCGACACAGCAGTTCAAAGCACCTTTCCTGCCAACGATAGAGTTCTTACTGTTGAAACCGTAAAAGGTTACAGTGCAGGAGCTAGGAGCTACCATTTAGGGTATTTGGATAGAGCCTTGGAATCATGCCCTTAGGATTCCATCTTGACATATCCTTTTTCTAGACACATGGAGATGGCTAGAAGGGCCACCGTCAAATGTCAAATGTTTTCTGAAAAGGGCTTCCGTCTGAATAAACAATGCAGGGACGCTGTCGTGTTGATACTCTTCACAGCAGATGCATCAGCTGTTAGTCAGGTTTGTTTCTCAAGTATGAGGAGAATGAGTCAGGTATAAAATGGCACAATTGGAAAATAATATGAGTTCAACCCCTTTATGAATAAAGAGCAGCAGGACAGTCAGACTCACCTGATAAGAAGATCTCTCAGGTTTGCAAACTCACAGTGTGCCACATTTTCAACTGGAGAAAAAGAAAACAACAGATTATGTCTAGCTTTTGAAAGGTTTTATACACGGTATGAAAAGATAAATAATATTTTTCCTTTTCAGACTAAACTGTTTTTGTTTTAACACAGCTGGGATTACCAAAATTATTTCCAAATGTCAGAATGAGCAGATAGAGTTTACCTAGATTTTCTCTTATGTAAGTTCTACATTCATCCATTTTAGTAATTGATATAATTACTTTTTAAATCCTAAGGCTTGGGTCAAATGTTTTGAATATTTTTAACAGTTTGCAGTAATTTTGGCCCATTAGTCCTGACCAAACTGTTGTAACTTGGTCAGTTTGTAACTAATTAGGCAGTGTCCTTAGGGCCATTGTCCAGTTGGAAGAACTCTTTTTCCTCAAGCTTTCACTTCCTGGCTAATGTTTGGAAATGTTACTTCAATATTTCCACATAATGCTAGTTCCTCATAATGAGTCTCCAAACTAAGTCTTACTTTTTTTTTTAAACAAATCTTTCATTGCTCTGATATTTGGCAAATAGACACAATGTTTGGAATCCTAACTGCCCTAAACAGGAAAGTCATTGTCTCATTAATATCAGAAGGAAAGATTTCTTTTTTGCATATAGCTAGTGTAATTATATGGGTTTTCTATGTAAGCAAAGCAAGACTATGGGCTGATAAAAGATAGGCAGAACATAGTTCTTTTGAAACTGTCATCCTGCCAGTCACAAAACATCCATCCATCATCTTCCACTTATCAGAGAGTGGGGGCTACATGTCACAAAAAAATGCCTGCCCGACCCGAATGACCCGTTCCCGGACGTGTTCCTGGATCTGGATTTTAAAGGAGGACAGTGGTCCCCTGCTGCAAAATATGGTCCCAGGGATGGACTCATGTAAAACGGACCAAAAATTACTGTACAAATGTACAAAAATCCTGAACAAGAGAACTCTCCACATCAGAGCAATCAGTGTATGCAGTGGCAAACTTGGAGGACAAAAACCTCAGTGGAGGACTCTATACAAGCCTCCAATGAGAAAAAACGGACTAGTGACCTTCAGTGGAGGATACTCCATGGGGCTATCGCATCAAACTAGTTTTTATCATTCATCAGTCTTGGGGTTTCAAACGAGTGTCCTTTTAGCAATTTGTCTGAGAGTGTTTTTCATATTTTTTGGGATTGTGTACGACTGACTGTTTTTTGAAATTATTTAAAGAGCATTTTTAGCCTTTTTGGCGTGGTTCTTATCAATTCCATTTTTATCAACGGTGTGCATTACAGTCGAGCCACTACTTTCAAATCCCGGATTTTAAATTATTTAATTTCCAAAGCAAAGAGGGCTATTTATTTAACTCGAAGGGACAAAAATGCAGGCTGGACCTCAACTTGATGCGGTGGCTCTGTGAAGGGTTCTTTACAACTGTGGGGTTTTATGCACCATCTCTGATCAGGAAGAACTAAAATACAACAAGCTGCTAATGTAAATATTTATTGTTTCTTTTTGACCTGATTTTGTGACTGTTTATTGTTAAATTATTGTACAACAAATGTTTTGTTAAAAATAAATATTCTTCTTCTATTATTATTATTATTATTATTATTATTATTATTATTATTATTATTATTATTATTATTATTATTATTACAATTAGGATTGTGTCGGTGCAGCTGTTAAAATTGCTGAAGTATGTTATGCCAAAACTTAGATCATAATCTCTTTACCATCAACAGGAAAGAGCTAAAGCACAAAAACAGGCATGAAACATCATTTTGTTTACCTTCAATGATTCCCCACTTTGTCTTCCGGCCCAGCACCTTGTTTCCATTCACCTGGTGCTCCTTGTCAGTTCCCACCACAGCAAAGGGAATGCTTTCCTGTACAGAGTAATAGTTATAGTGTACTTCATTAAAACACAATGAACTGCAGAGGCGAATCTCTATGACAAGAGGTCAGTCTGAGTATTTGTTGATATTTTTTTTTTTTTTTTACACTTAGTTGCTTGAGCTCTCCTGTATTCCTGCAGACAGGGTCATTATATTAGGGGGAACGTTAGGACAATTCCAAGGGCCCCAAAGAACATTTTATATATATGTATGAGCTTTCAGGCTGGTTCAGATTTTTTTGTCATGTGGCCCAAAATTGGTGATGGCAAACCTGCCTGCAGAGATCACAAACATCTATCCTGACACCCCATCCTGTGCAACATGCACGTACCTCTCTGAAATCAAATCAGATCAGTTCACATATAATCTTTAATGGGTTATTTTAATGTGTAGAAGTTATACCCTAATTCTGTCGTTGAGGATCCGCTCCTCTGGATCTTCGTCATACTCTCTCTGGGGGTAAACCCGGATTCCGTTGGATGCCAAGTCTTGCCTTATCTGCAAAAAAAGTGAAAAGTTCAACAAACATCAACAGATCAGATTGGATGGTTCACACTATAGGTTGTCAGTAAAGGTACGTGAGCAGCCGAAGGGGTGAGATTGAACGGGAAAGCAAAATGTAAGAGAATTTAGTCTAGTGGAGCATTGCATTCCTGGGTGGGGGTTAAGTTTTTGGAATACTTTAAACCAGTGGTTCCAAACCTTAGTCCTCAAGTACCCCTGTCCTGCATGTTTTAGGTCTCTCCTCCCTCCCGCACACCTGACTTATATGAGTGATTAAGAGGCTTCTGCAGCCCTTGATGGCTGCTGATGAGGTCATTCTTAGCCACATCTAAAACATGCGGGGCAGGAATAACTGAGGACCAGGGCTGAAAACCACTGCTTTAAAGGAGTCCGGTCAGCAAGGAAGAATTAATGGATCATTATCTATACCTAAAACTAATACTGTTCCGGTGATTTAATGAATGTAGCGTTAATCAGTAAAAAAAATAAAGTATTAATTGTTGTTGTGATCACTGAGTCTGGGAGCGGCCATTAATGACCAAATATGGTAACACCTCACTCCTGACGTCTTCTGGAAGTGACGTCACGGTGCGGTAAGCCGAGGGCCATTCTCCGCGCTTTACAAGCAAATTCAATAGGAACTATTATACACATCTGCGATCAACAACAATTATTTCGGATTTCGAGAGGACTTCACCATTGAAATTAGCGAGAGCAATTGTTAAAGCAACAAAGCCCACGTGCATGGCGGTTGGATGTTGCAATACATCAGGTAAAAGTGAAAAAAACCTTAGTTATTTCACCTTTCCGCTACACCACAGTCGCAGCAGACAGATTCAACTCACATCGTCCCTTTTTGGTCTCATCGGCTCAAACTGGTATGGCTGTGTTTCGTCAAAAGTCAGGTTGCTATCATGAGAGTCTTCCATATATCCCAAATTGCTGTCACATGATGACGATAAATCCATGGAACTCCCATCGCTGTCGCTATTAAATCCATTACTCTCTGCTTCGCATACTGCACTAGCCGTCGCCATCTTGGATAATAGCGTGTTGTGACAAACACCAGATACAGCATTGAGATCTTTTTTTTATAGAACTTTATTGAACATATTGTATAAATTGTATTTACAGCACTAGTGGCACATTTTTTGTGCAGTAGGCTGACAGGAAAGGGGGTACGAGAGACATGAGGCAAAGGACAACAGGTCGGAGTTGAACCTGCGTCAGCCACGTCGAGGGCTGAGGCCCCCATACGTGGGTCGTGCGCGCTAACCACTGCGCTACCAAAGCACACCCCCAGCATTGGGACTTGCTCGAAAGCCGATACCGCACCGTGACGTCACAATCTGGGAGGTGGCAGTACTGTTCTTTGACCAACATGGATGCCTCCAGTAAAGCACATTCAAATGAAAATTACTATTAATTAAAATAACTTATCATTTATGCAACAGTATGTAATAATTTTATATTTAAAGTACTTTCAGAAGTTTGAATTCTGAATATGACCGGATTTCTCCTTTAAACAAAGCTTTTTTTTTTTAAACATGATGTGCTTAAACTGAGCATAGCTCTTCTCATAATTGCTAAACGGTGCTCTACAAAAGAGGAAACAAGAGGTCTAAACTGAGAAACATTTAGGGAAAACTGGAGCAATAAGCAAAATTTCATTATTTTAGATCGAAATAACAAACAAATTGTGATGTGAAGAACTAAAGGTAATATTTCAGAAAGACTAGGGTATGACGTCACATCGCATCTCTCAAAGTTGTTCTCCAGTCTCTTTTTTGCGTAGGTCGAGCCTGCATGTACGTGAATGTGAACAGCTGCCACTCAGGGTTCAGCCCCTCCCTGCCTTAAAATGCCACCATCAGAGCAGTGCAGTCAGGACAGCTGACAGCTTTGCTAGGGCCCGGGACAACAAAGTCTTTTTGGACCCCCCATCTACACCTGCATGAGAAAGTAACTCTTGCAGGCAAGGTTACAACAATCCTTCCTAACAGAATAAATGATAACTAAGCCACTTCAGACATTTTCCTAAAACTATATTTAATGTTTTTATAAAAATAATGGGGACCTGATAAAGAGAGACATAAGTCTTTTTCTTCAATTCTGAGAGGACCCTCCAAGCAAAGTAAGTTCAATTTAACACGAAAAATCATTTAGAAATGAAATGAAATACAAAGAGTAGAACAATAGCTTTTGGCTAGAGTGCAGTGGGTCTGTGATGCCTCACCCTTTCTTTGAATTCCTGCCTTTCCTCCACAGTGAGTGTATCTGCTTTGGCGATGACAGGAACAATGCTCACTATCTTTCCCAACCGCTTCATGAACTCTAGATCAATCGGACGCAGCCTGTAAACACAGGGAGTTCTGTCAGTTTGGACAAGATGTGTTTTCACAGAATCACAAACTTTAGAGTATTTTACAGGGATTTTACGTAGCAGGACAACATCTAATAGTGAGTAATTAGAAAGTGGGAGGAACAAGTTACGTGGTTTTCAAATGTTTTTACAAATAGAAATATGAACAGTGTGGCATAAATGTGTACCCAGCCTCCCAGAGTCAAGACTTTGTCAAAACATTGTGGAACTATTATTCCAAAGTATCTCTGGCTGTATGTTCAGGGTAGTTGTCCTACTGGAAGGTGAACCTCCAACCCAGTCTCAAGTATTCTGTAGCCTCTAACAGGTTTCCTTCTAGGATTGGATTTTACTCCATCCATTTTCCAATCAATTTCCTGTTTCAGTTGAAGAAAGCATTCCCACGGCAAGATGCTGTCATCATCATGCATCACCATCTGGATGGTGTGTTCAGGGTGATGTTCAGTACTGGTTGGGCTCATCTGAGCAGCTTCCCATCCCAAAAGGGATATTAATCAATATTGATAATTATCGTAAAATTCTAAACATATATTTTAAATGCAGCCCTGCCTGTGCTGTTGCTTAGTAACCTATTTTTAGATAAAGAACACACAAATACTGAATTCAAACTCAACCCTTTACTCAACCAACTTTTTAACAAAACTGCAAGTTTTCAAAAAAGAAAAAAGAAAACGTGCTCTCTGAACTTTTTTGAAGGGGGCGGAGCTTGGTCATGGGGTGTTTTTGGGTCTGCGTTTGTGATTGGTTGGGAGGATGAAATGACTGTATTATTAACCTACATGATAAGCTAGGACGCAAAAGGAAAACTGTTGTTTCTCTTTTTATTGACCCCTATCGCACCACACATCTATCGATATATATTGTTATTGAATTATTGTCTGGCCCTAGTATGCCATACTTTAATTATTCTCCTTTAATGCATTGAAAAAAACAAAACAATTTCCTTTCACTTGCATATTATGCATTATTATACCATGGTCTGGGTGAATACTTGATTCTGATTGGGTGCAGGGTATCCGTTAAAAAGTGTAATAGGACACCTATAAAACAGTTCCGGTCAAATAGCCTGATTGGTCTAAATTATTGAGCTGGCTCAAATGTTAGCTGGTAACGGCAAGACAGTTGACACTGCTTACCTTGGCAATGCTTCACAATGAGAGATATTAAATTGTTCTCTCAGCCGCTTTTTTAAAAAAACGTAGAATTTTATCCGTGAAAAAAAAACATTAAAGTATTAATAATTAATTTCATATGTATTCATTTTGTAATTGACCATGCTATAAGCAGGATAATGCCCTTCGAGGTAAACGGTTGCTTCCGTGTCATCTATTAATTTCTAATAACGCCTCGTCAGGCATTTTTCCTTAAACACTTTGAAATCCATGGCTGTGAAGTTTACAAAGCACTGTAACATTACAGACTGTACAGAAGGAACAATTATTTTAAAAGTTCATTCAACATATTTTGCACTTGTCATTTGATTGTCCAAAGAATTACAGAGAAAACTAGTCTAACAATCTAAAGCAGAATTACTTGTAAACACATTCATCTATAGTGTGGAAGAAAATGTCCCTTAGTCATAAAGTCCATCTGAGTTTGAGATAACCTGCAAAAAAATGGGCAAACATTTCAGATTGTAGATCTGCAAAGCTACTGGAGACAAACGACTGAAGACCTGTAGCTGTAACTGTGGAGAAAACTGGATCTAAAACTAAGGGGGGCTGAATGTAAATTCATGCCCACTATTTGTTTTTTTATATAGAAAAATCTTTGAAACCTGTGTACTTACAATTCTGCACAAATTTGTGTTTATCATAAAAACTTCTAGGAGGAACTGTCAATAGGAAGAGGCTGCAAGAGTTTCCTCCTTCTTAACTAACAATAAATGTCCAACAAAGACCAGTCGCTGATTGAAAAACTAACAAATGAATCATTACAGATAGAAAACAATAGATTAGGTGGTAAAAAATGGAACCTTGTGAAGGACAGCTGCAGCAGGTGCCAGCAGTGGGGGGATATTTACCTGTGTCCAGTTGCAGGAAGGAAGTAGATGCAGCAGTGAACCCTGCTGTCAGGTATTCTTCTCTTGCGGTTGATGTTTAGCTCCTCTCTCAGATATTTCTCATACTGCTCGTTGACATATTTCACTATGGGCTCCCAGCTGAAAAGAGGGGAGCATGTAATGATCAGAGGGAAAGGACCCAGAATTCAACCAGACCAGCAGAGGTTTCTTAAAAAAAAGCTCTTTAATAACCAACTCAAAAAACAGGGGAAAAAATCCAAAAAGACTGTTGAACAAAAAGATGACACAAAAAATAAACAAACGAGCAGGGCAGACAAGGCTGGAACAGACCGGACAGACTGGCTCAGGTTTCTGGAGGGAAAGGGGTCAAAAAATCCAAAAAGCAAACCTAACACAGAATTTGCAGGAGGAGACTCACCCATACTCAAACAGGACAACCTGGCACTGATGTCTGGTCTCAGCAGTTTATATGGAGGTGGAATCAGGTGAAACCGGTGAGAGGTGATTGCAGCAGGGGTGGAGTTAGGCAGGTGTGCAGAGTAAGTAATTAGACCAGACATCAGTGCCGAGGCTCAAAACAAGAACAAATAAAAACCCAAACTAAGAAACTTCTGAAGACATAATTAAAACAGTAAGCACAAACCTAAACAAGAATCCAAACCAGACAGAACTCAAAACAGCCAGATAACAAAAGACATGAAAGAGAAGGAAAACTAACACTAACAAACCATAACAGAACTCAGAATATTACAGAGCCCCCCCCTCAAGGGCGGATTCCAGACGCCCTCCACGTGTATGAAAGTCCAAAACAGAACAAAAATAAATAAGCCCGGGCGGGAGGAGGGGGTTCCAGGACGGAGGGTCAGGGTCTGAAACAAAAAACGGTTACTAAAGTCCAAAAAAAAGTCCAAACAAAAAAACAACCCATATAGGGCGAATCCAGACTAACTGAAAAATTTCAAAAACAGGTTCCTAAACACAGAGTCCGGTGGGCGTCCCGGCGGACGACCCCAGTGAATCAGGACGTCCGGCGGTCGTCCTGGCGGGCGGCCCCGGCGTGACAGGTTCTCCGGCGGGCGGCCCCGGCGTGACAGGTTCTCCGGCGGGCGGCCCCGGCGTGACAGGTTCTCCGGCGGGCGGCCCCGGCGTGACAGGTTCTCCGGCGGGCGGCCCCGGCGTGACAGGTTCTCCGGCGGGCGGCCCCGGCGTGACAGGTTCTCCGGCGGGCGGCCCCGGCGTGACAGGTTCTCCGGCGGGCGGCCCCGGCGTGACAGGTTCTCCGGCGGGCGGCCCCGGCGTGACAGGTTCTCCGGCGGGCGGCCCCGGCGTGACAGGTTCTCCGGCGGCGGCCCCGGCGTGACAGGTTCTCCGGCGGGCGGCCCCGGCGTGACAGGTTCTCCGGCGGGCGGCCCGGCGTGACAGGTTCTCCGGCGGGCGGCCCCGGCGTGACAGGTTCTCCGGCGGGCGGCCCCGGCGTGACAGGTTCTCCGGCGGGCGGCCCGGCCGATGACCCAGGTGAGACAGGATTTCAGGTGGCCGCCGGCGGAGCAGGGCGACAGGAGGCCGTCGGCGGAGCAGGAACCTCGGACCCCAACTCCTGCAGAGGGAGAAAACAGAACAGGGTGCCGGGCTACAGGCTAAGGGAGGCGCCGGACTACAGGCTAAGGGAGGCGCCAGATTACAGGCTAAGGGAGGTTGCGCCTGCTTAATGGCTACAGGCAGCGGTACCAGGTTACTGGCTACCGAAGGAGCCTGGCTACAGGCGACTGAAGAAGGAGCCTGGCTACAGGCGACTGAAGGGGGAGCCTGGCTACAGGCGACTGAAGGGGGAGCCTGGCTGCAGGCTGCTATGGTGGGAGCCTGGCTGCAGGCTGCTATGGTGGGAGCCTGGCTGCAGGCTGCTATGGTGGGAGCCTGGCTGCAGGCTGCTATGGTGGGAGCCTGGCTGCAGGCTGCTATGGTGGGAGCCTGGCTGCAGGCTGCTGATGAGGCCTGGCTGCAGGCTGCTGATGAGGCCTGGCTGCAGGCTGCTGATGAGGCCTGGCTGCAGGCTGCTGATGAGGCCTGGCTGCAGGCTGCTGATGAGGCCTGGCTGCAGGCTGCTGATGAGGCCTGGCTGCAGGCTGCTGTCAGTCCCTTGAACAAAAAGAGTCTTGTGATTAGTCTTTGGAGAGGGTCCGGGAGTGACAGCCAGTAACGCCTCTCGCAGAGCTGGCTGTCAACCAGAGCAACCAGGGACTGAGGCTTCAGAAAGGCGTTGAGAGGATCAAAATCTCTAGGGGGCCCCGGGTGTTGGGCCCTTTCTGAAGGCCCGGGGTACCCGAGGGAAGAAGCGTCCACCTGGGTTTCCTGGACCAGTGGTAACCCCCCCTGGGTTCCCACTTCACAGTTCGGCGACGGACCCCTCTGGGTTCCAACGTCGCAGGACGGCGACGGACCCACCTGGGTTCCAACGTCGCGGGACGGCGACGGACCCACCTGGGTTCCAACGTCGCGGGACGGCGACGGACCCACCTGGGTTCCAACGTCGCGGGACGGCGACGGACCCACCTGGGTTCCAACGTCGCGGGAAGGCGACGGACCCTCCTGGGTTCCAGCGTCGCGGGACGGCGACGGACCCTCCTGGGTCTCCGCGTCGCAAGTCTCCAGGACCCCTTCTTGGGGCTCGGACGGAGACGTTTCCTTCTGGGCCCCCCCTCGGGGCTTGAGCAGAGGCAGGTCCTCCTGGACCCCCTCGTTGGGCTTGAGCAGAGGCAGGTCCTCCTGGACCCCCTCGTTGGGCTTGAGCAGAGGCAGGTCCTCCTGGACCCCCTCGTTGGGCTTGAGCAGAGGCAGGTCCTCCTGGACCCCCTCGTTGGGCTTGAGCAGAGGCAGGTCCTCCTGGACCCCCTCATTGGGCTTGAGCAGAGGCAGGTCCTCCTGGACCCCCTCGTTGGGCTTGTCAGGAGCCGAGGCGTCGACCGGACCCTCGGGGACAGATTCAGGGGCCGAGGCGTCGGCCGGACCCTCGGGGACAGATTCAGGGGCCGAGGCGTCGGCCGGACCCTCGGGGACAGATTCAGGGGCCGAGGCGTCGGCCGGACCCTCGGGGACAGATTCAGGGGCCGAGGCGTCGGCCGGCCCCTCGGGGACAGATTCAGGGGCCGAGGCGTCGGCCGGACCCTCGGGGACAGATTCAGGGGCCGAGGCGTCGGCCGGACCCTCGGGGACAGATTCAGGGGCCGAGGCGTCGGCCGGACCCTCGGGGACAGATTCAGCGGCCGAGGCGTCGGCCGGACCCACAGGAGCAGATTTCGGTCGGCTGTAGAATGCTTGGAGGGCTGATCTGTAATGCTCCTCCACCTCCTTTAATTTCTGCTCCAGATCCTCCGAATATTGGGCGAATAGGGCCTCCCTGAGACGCTTAATTATGGGGGCAAAAGTTCTTATTTTATTCTCCAGGGCCACATACTCCCCCTGGTCACCCGCTGACGGCGGACCCTCCTGGACCTCCACATCGCCCGCTGGCGGTAAAACCTCTGGGGTCTCCACGTCGCTTGCTGGCGGCGGACCCTCAGGGATAGAGGCTTCAACCGCTCGACGATGTCTGCGGCGGCGGGACGGCTGCGGCAATGCGCTCCGCCGTAGGAGGTGGCGTCCTGGACCGTACCCGGGGGGGCAGAGCACCAGCCTGGAACCCTCAAAGGATGCCCCCTGGTCTTCAGCTCTGCCGGGGACAGAGCTCCGGGGTCGCAGCAGGCTCATGTTGAGAAAAAAATAAAAAATAGAGGAGGGAAAAAGCAAAAAAAAAAGAAACGTGCTGATCTGGCGATAGGTCCTAAAACTGGCCAGGTTGTTCTGTAATGATCAGAGGGAAAGGACCCAGAATTCAACCAGACCAGCAGAGGTTTCTTAAAAAAAAGCTCTTTAATAACCAACTCAAAAAACAGGGGAAAAAATCCAAAAAGACTGTTGAACAAAAAGATGACACAAAAAATAAACAAACGAGCAGGGCAGACAAGGCTGGAACAGACCGGACAGACTGGCTCAGGTTTCTGGAGGGAAAGGGGTCAAAAAATCCAAAAAGCAAACCTAACACAGAATTTGCAGGAGGAGACTCACCCATACTCAAACAGGACAACCTGGCACTGATGTCTGGTCTCAGCAGTTTATATGGAGGTGGAATCAGGTGAAACCGGTGAGAGGTGATTGCAGCAGGGGTGGAGTTAGGCAGGTGTGCAGAGTAAGTAATTAGACCAGACATCAGTGCCGAGGCTCAAAACAAGAACAAATAAAAACCCAAACTAAGAAACTTCTGAAGACATAATTAAAACAGTAAGCACAAACCTAAACAAGAATCCAAACCAGACAGAACTCAAAACAGCCAGATAACAAAAGACATGAAAGAGAAGGAAAACTAACACTAACAAACCATAACAGAACTCAGAATATTACAGAGCAGGGATCATAATATTCTTATGTGTTGTTGACAAATCCAAAAAGAGCCAAAGTTAGTATTGATCATTCTGTTACATTGAATCTGTAATTCAAAAAGCTATAAATCTGTTGATGGTCCTCTTTAAAACAGAATATCTTTCACATGCCTCTGAATATGTAGAACATATTCTACACATTATGTTCCAGGTAAAAAATAATCTGAATTTCATAAATAAAATGCTGATTTTTTTATTTTCTGGATACTTTAAGACAGTCTCAATTACTCATAGATATATAAACATGTTAGATGTATATTAGTCCCCTGAATATCAAAAACAATTATTAGAGAATAATTAGAATTAACCTTGAAGAATGCTGCAGGACTTCTTGTTTAATGTATAAATCCAGGAACCTCTCTTTGTTCCACTCATGGATTTATTACCACTCCTATCAAATAGTCTGCCCTTTTCTCTTTTTTTACAAAAACAAGTTAAACTCACTTCCTCCCCTGCTGTCATCATCACTGGACAACTTGAGGACAACTTAAAGAATTAACCACATACACCCACTGGTTGTCTTTCATTTATTAAATTTTATAAATTTATAAAATTTAATGCTCCTAGTGAATTGGAAAAATGTAATTCCAGTTTCATATGTTTATTAACTGGTGTCCCACAGGGCTTTATGCTAGGTCCAATTACCTTTTGTATGTACTGTATATGACTTATTTTCCTGATCAGCAGCCATCCTAGTTTGTTTCCATACTCACCAGTTCTCATTGTTGATCTGATCTCCAAACCCGGGAGTGTCAATCACTGTCAGCTTCATCTTTACCCCTTTTTCTTCAATCACTAGAGAGAACAGACCAAAAGGATAAGGGCTAAAACATCGTGGCAACAAGTTCTACATTCAAAAATGAGGATGGATTCAATTTTGTTTACCACATAAATGGCAAATCTTTAAACTGTTCAGTTTATTTTCCTATCACGCATTTCACTCTTCCCATAACCTTTAAAAATCTGTCGAATTGAAGCATGGATCTAAATTTGTTTAATATGGAGCGTACTACCGGATCAGTGCTTCTGTGTTCTTTTTGTGCCTCTGCTCTGTCTTGTCAAACCCCAGTTTTCACGGCAGTTGCCCGTCTTGTTCTGCTGTTAAAGGGGAGTGTTCCCTACCACCCTGGCTACATGCTCATTACAGTATTCCCCCTGAATAGTGTAAGTCAGTGACTCAATGTAGCCGACTGGCTTTCCTTACATAGAAAACCTTTTACCACTTGAAAAAAATAAACTGAACTTTGACTTCAATGTATCTTCAATATGTCATCAATGTAACTTTGAATCTGTCTGCATAATTGGATTGAAGGAACTCTACATTTATGTAAAGAAATTGGATCTGTTTATTTTTTTAAGTGCGAGGAGGCAACATTTGTTGTGAATCGGGGCATTATGAATGAAGTGAACCAAATTGAGTTATATTCTAAGAACAACCAGGCTGGAATATCAGCATTGTCAAACGGGTTCAGCTTGACAGGCACTGAGATGTAACTTTTTAAATGATTGCAAATCAAGTTTAACATTGGTGATGGTTAAATGGTTCAGGCTCATTTAAAAGTATAGCTATACTTTGTATACCATAGGTCTCAATGAGATGACAGGACCTACGTGTTCTCTCACTGAGTCATTGTAATATGTGTGCACTTGTGAGGGTTTGAGGAAAGCTAAGCAGGTAAAGACTATCATTTAGAGCTTAAGCCGTTGTTGAGTAAGCACAAAGGAATCTCCTCTTATTGGAAGCATGACAGCAAACATCTGGAACCAGAGCGTTCAGATTTTGGCTAACCTGTAATAAAGTCAGCTTTGTTGTTGCCAATACAGACTGGTACAGCATTTAGCTTCAATGGTTTATACACCATTAAGCAGACAACAGGATGTAATTAGAAGCATGCATGTATGTGTGTGTGTGTGTGTGTGTGTGTGTGTGTGTGTGTGTGTGTGTGTGTGTGTGTGTGTGTGTGTGTGTGTGTGTGTGTGTGTGTGTGTGTGTGTGTGTAGGACTTATGCAAATATTTGTCACACACTCATGTGTTTTGGCAAAAGCATGCTTATAGCCAAAACGTTTATAGTAGAACCTTCTAACACCCAATATTAATGCACTGTTCTCATCAACCCCAAAATGTACTATCTGTAAAATAATGATTTCACAGACGGTGATTAAAAAAAAAAATCATCAAACATAAAATACAGCCTTATGTTTGATGCCAGTGCTCATGGAGGTTTAAACTACAGCTTTTCCCCAGCTACCTGAGCAATAGTAGGAAAATATTGTGACAGACATTCAAAAGTTTGTCCTTGGATAACTGACTATTAAAAAAACCTTAGGACACCTGTCCTACGCATCCAAGCCTGAAGTACACAGACTACATCTGAAAGACGTAATTTTTTTCATAAAATGATATGTTAAAAAAAGGCTTGGACTGATTATTTTTGCTAATATTAGAGCTTCTAAAAACCCAAACACTGTTTAGTGTTTGGGTTCAAATAAGGTTGCTAACCTAAGGTTGAGCATTTCTCCTACACCCTCAAGAATATAGTTTAGGTCCTGTCCTTTATTCCTGGTCAGTTTTTGGTCCTGGTACTTTGCAGGATATGATTACTTTGCTTGGTCATATGAAACTGACTATAAGCCCTCTTGATGTCCTTCCCTGATTGGCCGTAGTTGTGGTCAGCTACAGTGGAGTAAGCAGAGAGAAACAACCGTATAAATCAATTGTCGTCTGACTGACCAAATGTGCCATGTGGTGTACCCCAAAGATCTGTTCTTGGCCCCATCCTGTTCTTACTGTATATTACTCCATTAGGCCAGATCATACACTGTTTTAATTATATTTTTTATGTGTTGATATACAGTTATACTGTTCTTTTAAACCCACTGAGTTCTTTAAACTGTCAAGTCTAAGTGATTGCTTGGTTGAGATTAAGGAATGTTTAAATGTAAATTGTTTGCAGCTGAATCCTAACAAAGGGGAAACATTGATTATGGCGCCCGAGGTTAAAAGTTCCTGAAATCAGAAAGCACACCAGTTTCCCAGGATCCTCTGTTCAGTTTAACCTCAGAAATTTGGGTGTGATTTTTAACCGTTCTCTTGATCATCATTCCAAGCAGTTTCCTTAATTTTTTTTATCATTATTTTATTAAAATAAGATGTGAACCGGAAATTCTTTTATATGCTTTACCTGTCTTAATAAATCTACAGTGAATTGCATTGGAACTGTGCAGAATGCTGACTAAGAGTTAATTTTAGGTTTCATTTTAACATTACTTGTTTTTACTTTTAGGGCACTGCATGGTCAGGTTCCCCAATGTATCTCGGATAAGCTTAAGCACAGTCTTCTGCCATAGCTTTGAGGTCTATTGACCAGAGACTATTGTTAGTCCCATGTTCACTGTATAAAACCCCTGGGGATTAGTCATTTCAGGCCATTGCATTCTGACTGTGGAATTGTTTTTACATTGTGTCAACTACACGATTATTTTAAAATGCAGCTAAAATCCTATTTGTATAGACAGGCTTTTATTTAATGTGATGTGTATGTTTGCTGTGCTTTTCTTTTGTGTATTATGAAGCACTTTGTGACTTTATCTTTCAAAAGGTGCTGTACAAATAAAATATTACTTACTTAATAAAGCCAACACAGACAAACCTTTGTGGTTTCTGTATTATAAATATGTTTTCTCCTCCTGGCAATACCCAGAGAGGGTTTTTTTTTTTTTTTGTCTTGAAAATACTTCTAAACAACTTCTAAATGGCCCTGAGATGTCGGCACTAACACATATAATTGTTCTAAAATGGAATGTTTTTTTATTTTTTTTAGATGTTCTGTAGAATATGTAGAAATTATTTAGCCAAGACTTAGAAGCAGAAAACAATTTGTTCAATGAACTGTTCTGAAACTGGATACCTCCAGACTATTACCACTGCATCTCTCCAATGTGAACCATAGGCTCACCTAGGTATACAATTTAAACTATGGCTATGACAAGTGTCTAATTGTTCAGTGTTTCAGTATATATTGCATAACACTGTTCCCTAAAAAGGGGATTAACCCCCAAAATCCAAGCAAGTATATGATCCATAAATTAACCATAAAATGTTCTGGACCAGTGGAAATCTTTAAGAAGTAATTTTCATCATTGTGTTCACTTTTTGTTTCCATGAGACCAAGATAACAACTAACAATTGATCAACAGTACCTGACCACTGTGAGATTTCAAACAGGTTGTTCTCAGAGAGAAGTTCTCTCTGAAAGGCATAGAAGCCAACGTTCTCTGGCCTCGTGACATGCTGATGGTTTCTTCATTGTGAACAGAGCCCCATGGAACTGGATGGTGAATGCCACTGAACTCCAGAAACATCTAAGAGATAATACACCATTCCCAGTCTGCCTCAACACATTCTTTTTTTCATTGCTGTGTCTTCTGTTTTAAAGGAGAAGTCCGGTCAACAAGGAAAAATCAGGGGATCATTAGCTATACCTAAAACTAATACGTTCATGGTTATTTAATCAATTTAGCGTTAATCAGTAAGAAGAAAAAAAAACATAAATTGTCGTCTGGATCATTGTGTATGGGGGCGGCCATTACTGCCCAAATATGGGCAGTAACGGCCGCCTGACATCACATCCTGTGACGTGGATAAGCGGAGAGCCGAGGGCAGTTCACCGCGCATTAGCAGCTGTTGGAACTGTTGGACACAGCTGCCATCAACAACAATTAGTTCAGATTGAAGTCAGAGGACTTCACCATTGAAATTCACGAGAGCTATTGTTGAAGCAACAATGCGTGTCCGAGCCATTTCAGTCTGCTCTTATCTAAAAATGTCCTGCTTCTTATTTCCGACGACAACACAGACTGAATGGTCATCGGACCTCAGAAATGTCACTACTTGACCCAAAATTTCACCTTGAAAATTTATGAATATGTAATAAAATGTAGGGACAAAGTAAAGAACTTGGGAATGTGGGTTGACCCGGTGCTCTCCTTTGAATCTCACATTGAAGATGTCACATGTGCATGGCAGTTGGATGTAACAATACATCGGGTAAAAGTGGAAAAAAAAATTGTTTTTTCACCTTTCTGATTCATCATCCACCATGGGCTGTTTTGCTATATTACCACCGTGAAGAGGGAGGATTTGCCATCGTGCTTCTGGCCAGAGAGAAAACAGGTCGTCTGTAGCCAACATTTGGATAAAGGATGTCTTCAAGAAGACATGAGAGCGAGGATTTTCTGTAGATTTTTCTTTTTTATGATGTAGAATTTGCCGTAACATTTGTTTACCCGATCAGAGCGGCGGAGGGATACGACACACTTTGAAAGGATGCTCACTGTTGTGAAGCCCACTTATTTTATACGACTTTTGTCTTATTTTTTCTAAAGTCACTTGTAAATTTCATGAGTTATGGGTTACAGGTTTTTTTGGGCTTGTTTCTGAAAGTGAAGTGGCTTGTTTTGGCTTTGAACTAAGTGACGCCAAAATATCCCTCCGCCTCATAACGCACTGCAGCTCATCCTGTCAGGAGCAGAGTAAACTCATAAAGAGCCGATCTGCCGGTATTTTCTGCAGTTTACGGTTGCAATAACTGATGATAACTGCTGAAAGTAGATTAGGCAGTGCATATCACCATTTTGAGCAGAGATTGGTTCTAAAGATGAGTTTTATACTCATCTTATAACATTGCAGAACCCAACCCATAAACCGTACTTTAATTCTTATTTGTTGTCTTTTTATGTCTCTAAAATGAAAAATTAGTATTAATTTAAATATAAATGCTTAAAACCATTTCTATCTTTGTTTAAGTGGTTAAAAAAATATTTTGGCATGAAAACGGATATTTATTGACAAGGGGACAGATAGGGCATTGGGACTTGCTCTACAGTTGATACCGCAACCTGACGTCACAAACTGGGAGGTGGCAGTACTGTTCTTCACCAAGATGGCTGCCTCCATAAAAGGACCTTCAAATGAAAATGACTCTTAGTTAAAAAAGCTTATCATTTATTCAACAGTATGTAATAATTTTATATTTAAAGTATTTTCAGCAGTTTGAATTCTGATTTTGACCGGACTTCTCCTTTAAGCAACTGGGTTACAGAGGAGCTGCTGCTGTATAACATTGTACAGATCTGGTTGCATAACTGAAAGATGCTTGTAGAAAAACAATACATCTTACTGCACAGGTACCCCGCCTCTCGCCCATTGACAGATGGAGATAGGCACCAGCACCCCTCGTGACCCCAACAGGGATAGATGTGTTTGATAACGGATGGATGGATGTCACCGCACAGTCCGTACAGCTCAAATGTTTATTGACACTATAGATTAAAATGCCTCTTCCAGTGCTGTACAGATATGTAAATATGTAGTCACATTTACCATTATTCTCTTCGTTGTATCACAACGAAAAAAAACAATGAAAAACAATGAAAAACATAGATATTTCCACACACTGATACTATTTCCACAATATTGGAACTGAAAGAAGGATGGAACTATGTAGCACAGCATAGAGCAAGGATTGTCAGGCTGAGTACATTTTAGTCTCAAAACTCTCTACTGCAGCTTTAACTCCAGACTCCAAAGGGTCAGTGTCAAGCGATTTATCATATTATTTTTTTACACTTTCACTACCATATATATTCAGTTTTCTATACTATCTTCTTTGAGTCTAACCACTGTCCAAACAACCTGTCTTTTTTTGTGTATGGTGATTAAAGGTGGATATTTTTAAAAACTGTCTGTGGTGTTTATGTATGGGCAGGATACACAGAGATTTTTAGAAACAATGACAGCAAGGCTGTCTTTACACAAGCCGAGGTGTTTTACTTTGGTTTTTCAGCATTACTTGTTTCCTAAGCCGGTGTCTGCCTCAAAGGTAATTTCACCATTGTAAAACATGGTGACAATAAAACATTCTTGATTCTTGACTCTCCTGTTTCTTCGTGTCCTAGCTCTGTTTCAATTAAACTTCAAATGTCAGTTGAAGTTAATAGCTGAGAGGAAAGTATAAGCAATGTAAAACACAACCTTAACTACAACTGTTTTGTCCTAGCAAAGCTAGCCAATGATACATGTTAATGGGGAGTGGTGGTCCAGTTAGAGCAGGGGGCTTGCGTCTTTAGAAGGCTGCAAGTTCACTGATTTGAATCCCACAGACTAGCACTCTGAGCAAGACCTTCTGCCCCAGAATGCTTCTTGGCCGCAACACATTGAAAGCCCCCTGCTCCCTGAGGCATGGGTTAAATGCAGAGGACAGATGTCACTGGGATGTACCCAGCTGCAATCACAAATAAAGTTTATGATATTTAACTGAGTTTTTTTTTTCCTTTTGAAAAAAATTTACAATGAATGCTTGCAGAGTGAGTAAATTGTCATTTTACTAACCAAAACTTCAAGGAAGTACTGCTTCACAGTTCTTCCTGCAAATGCAGATGTTTCGGTAAAAGGTTCAAAGCTTAATACGCATTCATCATTAAGCAGACGTGTCTTTTAACAGTGCAGAGGTGCATCCAGCCCACGTGGGGATTGCTGCTCATGAAACAAGCAGTTAACAAAAGTGATGTGAAAGCAGGATGTGAGAGCTGTCTCTGAATAGGTTATTAGACATAGAGGATTCACAGTGGCTCAGAAAATAACAAGAATACAGATACAATAGCTAGATCCAAACCACATAGTTGCTTTCCTTAGCTCAACTTTTATGGGTGTTAGTGGAAACATTCACACTGCAGGTCTCTGCAGGTGTCTTTTACATGCCTTGAGATGACATGTGTTGTGAATTGGCGTTAAATAAATGAAACACCTATCCAGGATGCATCTGACTTAGAATGCGCCTAGCAGGATGGGCCCCCATGTCTTTTAACAACAGCAGCGCACCAAGGGCAGGTTGCTCAAGTGTGAGCCACCAGAATTGACTAAGACTCCTGGATAGGTGTCAAAACGTTTTCAGAAAGAACTGAGCGAAAGTCCGGTTGCCTCCGATTTAAGCCTGTTTGCTGTTGCAATGACCTGGATAATTTCTACAGGCAGTTAGGTTAAGGTTAGGAATATACTGGTAATGGTTAGGTTTAGGGTTACCCTTCGGTACCACTGAACGTGGAAGCTCCGTCACATTTTGCTACACCTTCGCAGCTGATCACAGAATCTCTAGCCAGTCAGAGTGGTGCCACCCGGTGCACTGCGGTACATTTCTGAAGTGTGTGTGTGTGTGTGTGTGTGTGTGTGTGTGTGTGTGTGTGTGTGTGTGTGTGTGTGTGTGTGTGTGTGTGTGTGTGTGGTGTGGGGTCTTACCATGACTGACTGCATGCAGTTTGACTGTCTTGGATATCTTATCTTCGAAGTTAGGTGTGCAGGACTTTCGGCTGACCTTCGACTTGAACAGAGTATTGACTAATGTGGACTTCCCCAAACCACTCTGACCTGCAGAAAGAAGGACACATTTGCAATTACATGCAGAGAAATTACACCTTCAGCAGAACAGAAGTACCAAGATACCAAATCACAGTCCAATCACAACCCTCAGAGACCTGATGTAATACTACTAAGCTTTTTCGACAAATAAAACATATATTTGCATGTGTGCCAGGCAAAGTTGCATAAAACAAGTAGCTTGGGTGGTAATTGAAAAGAATAATTTGTGCAGACTCTGGTTCAGTTAAATAATAGAGGAAGTGTAGATCATCTAAACTTTGTGTAGAGCAGGAAAGTGCAAATAGGCCCAGGTCTCTAAACCACTTCCTCAAAGAATCAGGCTTCCTCTTTCAATATGAAAAGTAAAATAAGCAGAAACAAGTAAAAGTCACAGCAGCTCCTAACAACACAAGCATGCTGATTTAAGTAAAATAACATTTGGTCATTTTCTAAATAGCCGATTATTTTAAATGTGTATGTAAGGAAGAATTTAGCTTTGAGCCAGTGATCGGGGAATAACTGAGAGGATATTTGTGGTAACTACTAAGGATTCCTACACTTCAGTTTTACATTTTCAGTATACATTTTGGCAAAGACTATTTTTAGTTCAGGCTTTCTGGTACTGTTCATTATGATGAACTGCTTACATCTTCACCCAGTACATTTCTTAAGAACAACAGAAGAACTTTAACTTCATTAAGATAAAATTCAAAATTCTCTTAAAGGTGCATACACTTATTTTACTTTTTTTGTATTTATACGTCGGTAGCTCACTCTGGTTGCATGCAATGTTTTTATTAAAGATTATCACGTCCTGCTGATGCAGTAGTTGTTATTTTTGGTGTTTTATGCTTTGTTTTTGCTCAATTTGTTAGTAAATAAAGCCTTTCGTGAGGCTATATTTAGCCTCAAAAAGGACCATCAAAACACTATCAGGATGGAGGCTTGGTGTATATAACCTTATTTTATCATGATCAAACGGTTTTTGGTCTTTTTTAAAGCATATAACGTGGCTATAAACCTTTAGGCCAGTTACTGGATACTTACTGAAATGTGATCTGTGTGATCCTGTGAAGGTGAATAAAGTGGCTTGCAACAGGATTCACACCACTTGAACTTTTTCATATTTTGTCATGTTACAACCATGAGCTCAATTTTTTCAAAAGATTTGTTTTCTTTTTCCCACATGTTTTCTCTGTTTGTCATGGTGTAATCTGACCCAGCAATGTCAAATGGAAGGAAATGCATCAATGGTTTTCTTTCTTTAAAAAAACGGATCAGCTGAAAACTGAGGTAAGACTTTGTATTCAACTTCCAGAGGAAGGGGTCTGTCTCTACCAGTGTCAACACTGGTAGAGACAGGTTGAAGTTTGTTTCTAATTTTTCTTTACCAATTAGCTCAAGCTCAGCCAGATTGGGGAGGGGGGGCACTGGAGTTTACCAGCCTTCAACCACCGCACCATGATATTTTCACTTAACCCACATAATCGGAAGGATTCATCAGAGAACATAACTTTGCACCACTCCTCTCCTGTCTGTCCTTCTACTTTCTACTAAATTTCTGTGTTTTTAGATGTTTTTCTTGGATAGAAGCAACTTCTGAATACCCTTCTATCACGAAAACCTTGTACAAATGTCATCACCTTACTGCATGCATAGATATACTCACACCAAACCGCTGCTAATGCTAAGCAAGCTCTGCACTGGTGGCAGAACAGTTCTGTCGCACACCTCTAAGAAGAGACCCTGCAGGAGCTTAATGAGCCCTCTAGGGCATTCTTAAGACTTCTTCACTGAAGCTTAACCTCTCACTTTGAAGTTGTTGTTGCTCCAGATAATGCTTTCTTTCAGCTGCAAAATTATTTGCAGCAGTTTCCTGCATGTGAGGCCATTTGGATGCAAAGTGAAGATGGCTTCAGTATTTCTTCTGAGATAACCATCACTAAGACAGGAAGACAAACATTTCAAACACCTCTGTCACTCTGTTGTAGCATTCAGTCTGCTAACTAAGTTGATAGAATTATTTTAGCTCAACTATTTTATCACTTTACCTGCACTGATGATACTGAAACCTGAAGTGATGATCTGTCGGAGCCATTTCAGTCTGCTCTTATCTAAAAATGTCCTGCTTCTTATTTCCGACAACACAGACTGAATGGTCATCGGACCTCAAAAATGTCACTACTTGACCCAAAATTTCACCTTGAAAATTGATGAATATGTAATAAAATGTAGGGACAAAGTAAAGAACTTGGGAATGTGGGTTGACCCGGTGCTCTCCTTTGAATCTCACATTGAAGATGTCACAAGGAATGTGTTTTATCATCTTAGGAACATTGGCAAAATCACACAGTGTTTATCTTTTGAAAATGCAGAGGTTCTTATTCATGCATTTGTATCTTCGCGCATTGATTATTGTAATGCTCTCCTCTCTGGGTTACAAATGAAAGGTTTCAGAGGCCTGCAGATGGTTCAAAACTGGGAAATATGAGCATGTCACCCCAGTACTGACATCCCAAAATAAAACAATTGTATCGAGTTTTAGTCATACTGTATTAACATCAGTACAGCACATTTGCCATAGAAAGGATTGACATCATTCATGTTAATTTGATCGCTAGTCCAAATTCTGATTCCAGTCTACTTCAGAATCAGAATCAAAATCAGAGATATTTAATAATCACAGAGGGAAATTACTTTGATTACACGCTCCATCACCCTAATATTTATATCACCCTAATATGTATGTATATATATATATATATATATATATATATATATATATATATATATATATATATATATATAGTTCTAAAATAAGGTGATAGTGACGTTGTGCAAAAACAGTTCTGTACTTAACTAAAGTACTTAATGTACTTAATTTGATAGTGTGTGTGGCTTTATGTTTGCATGTTGACTCACCAACCACCATAATGTTGAACTCAAAGCCAGCCTTCATGGTCTTGTGCCTCATCTGGTCCAGCACTGCCTCGATGCCCACGTATCCAAACAGGTCGGTGCCTCGGATGAAGCTGGTCTGCAATCCTGGTACAGACTGGCAAAGTTCCATCTTCACCGCTGCCTTCAGATCTGACTCTTTCTCTTCAATTCCCATTCCCTTCTCCTTCCCAGTCTCCTCTGGCTCTTTCTGGTCCTCCACACAGTGCTTTTTTTGGTGTTCTTGGTTCTTGGTTTCATCCATTTGTTCTTCTCCCATAAGGACACTCTGGTTCTCCCCTCTCTCCTCCATCAGGGTTGGTGGCTCTGTCAGCAACTTCTCAGCAAGTTCTGTGGATACACAAAATACGGATAAGGTTTTCTGATGCAACAAACTCTGCAACACCTGTGCCATTATTAGGAGAAAGGAGAAAAATAGTGAATGGTGACACAGAGTCTGACACAGATTGTCAGGATATCTACAAAACGAGCTGAGTGTAAACCATTGTTTGGTAGTTTGGATTCAGATCTGTCATCAGTGCTTTTTAAACAATTATCCCAACTAACAAGAAACCAATGTTATGACATGATTCATATCTTATGACCATAGGTGAGGGTTGGAACGGTAAATCAAGGGCTTTGCTTTTTTTGCTCCGCTCTTTCACTCTATCAGATCAGAGCAGCACCCACATTACCCCAAGCCGTCTGTCCATCTCCCGTTCCATCCTACCATCACTTGTAAACAAGATACTTAGACTACTACACTTGATACAGAAAATGACCCCACACCTAGAGGGAGCAGTCTATCCTTTTCAGGTTGGGCTCAAACTTAGAGAACAGACTCATCTGCTAGCAACTGTTTCAGTGCCTGCTTAAGGTGAGGGCTGAAAGAGGCCAATAGAACCACATCATCTGCTGAAAGATGAGGTCCTGAGGTTCCCAAACAGGACATGCTACTCTCTGCCACTACGTTCTGAGGATTGCTGAGAAGGGGTAGCCCTGGTGGAGTCCAACATTCACTGGGAACAGGCTGGACTTTGTGCTGAGAATCCGGATAAGGCTCTTTGTGTGGACACACGAGGACTGGACTGTCCTTAAAAGGCACCCAGACAAAATACCTCGTGGTTGTAAGTTGTAAGCCTTCTCCAGATCAGCAAAACAAATGTCAACCAGACAAGTAAACTCCCATGACACGCTCAGGAAATCGGTTGGGTCAAAGATCTGGTCCACATTTTCACACAAAGGATGAAAGCCACATTGCTAATCCTAAATCCGCGGTTCAACAATCAGTCTAAAGGTGGCGACTCAAATGGTGTCAACCATTTGAGTCGCCACCGCTGGTTAACCTCAGCAACCTCTGACATGGTAATGGAATCACCTTCTCCTGAGTCTTCAGGCTCTGCCTCCTCTACGGAGGACATGGTGACCAGATTTAGGAGATCCTCAAAGTGCTCCTTCTACTGCCTGACCACCCTTTCAGTCCTTGTTTCCCCTTCGTTCTGACTGGAAGTAATTTTAAAAATGTTTTGGAGTGGCCCAGCCAGGATCCAGACTTAAATATCACAGATAATCTTTGGAGGGAGCTAAATATTAGGGTGATGGAAAGAATGCCTTCCAACCTCAAAGCTCATCAACAAAAATTTACTGTCAACAATTTAGAGGAAATATGTACAAAACTACTCAGTACATTTAGGAAGGGTGGGATTGTTGTAATGCTAACGATAAATGTTACATTGAATATTGAGAAATGTAAAAATATTTTTTACATGCCATTTTTAAAAATAAAATATGAATGAAAATGGATTAATATTTGTTTTCTAAATTTCATCCTCCTTTTACTCTTATTTCCTTTTGAGATATGTTTGTCTCATTTCCTTTCAGAAACAAACCTCTTGGATACATGAAAATAACCTGAAATCTAAATCTCACAGGGGCATGAATAATTTAGAATAAGAATAATTTTCACCAGTAAAATAATTTAAATCAGATCTTGAGAATGTAAAGACACACAACAAATCCCACACCACCGCTTATTAGACAAATTTGAAGTCAAAATAGAAAAGCTTTCAATATACCATTAAGTACATCTTTGCTGCTTCGACAGGATTTAGGCATGAAAGAAACAATCAGGTGCTGCTAATCAAATGAACATGATCACCTGATCAGTGTGAGCACTTCCATAAAATAAAGAGTTTCGGGCAGTTGCTGCTCTGAAGCATACAAATGTGTGTTAACACAACGACCAAAAGGAAAAACACCAACAATGACCTGAGAGGAACAACTCCTTTGTCGGTAGTTCAGTGATAAAGCAATTGCTAAGGCTTGTTTGTTTCCAAAGTTTTAGAGAGGTCTCAACACAAATAAGATTTACAAACTATTTCTCTTTTTAGAACATAATCTGAGAT
Organism: Fundulus heteroclitus; assembly: GCF_011125445.2. Classification (NCBI taxonomy): domain Eukaryota; kingdom Metazoa; phylum Chordata; class Actinopteri; order Cyprinodontiformes; family Fundulidae; genus Fundulus; species Fundulus heteroclitus. The sequence continues at coordinate 35,507,591 of NC_046376.1, read as the reverse complement.
GAGAGTTACAGCTTGAATACTGTTTCTGTGGGTTCAAGAGCAAATATGTTGGACGGATTTTATGCAACAAATAACTGTTATTATCAAACCACCAAGTAGAAGGATGAAACACATTTCAAAAGCCCAGCCTATAGGGTTAGGAATGCTACAACATACCCTGGCCAGTCATATTGATAATGTATAGCACTCTCTATTTAGTTCTGCATCTTATCAATCTGGGCATGCTCCCATCCAATCCATTCAGGGTAAGGAGGAACATGCAGCAGAATTCTCTGAGCTGATTGGACGAAGTGACACCTAGTGCCCGCCCTGAAAATGTCATAAGCACCAGGCGCCATGAGAAACAACACAAAGTTAATCTAGTCAAGGAGCGCTTATTTGGACAGTGACAGCCGTGACAATCATGTATTCTGACAGTACAGGTGTGATAGCAGCAGCTTAGCGTGTCCTCATGCGCTGCCATCTTTATTTTGGTTCAGCTGTGGGCTTGACAGCTCTTGCTTTTGTTACAGCTCTATGTCCTTCCTTAAACCATAATACTGCAATGTGACTGACTGACCCGTTATGGGTCAGTATGAACGGTTGAGCCGGGAGCGGGACAAGATGGATTTTCATGTGTTTGTGAACACACAAAAACCACAAGAATTCAGCTTGCAGATAGATTAGCTACAACATGTATATTATTTTAATGTCAATCAGTTAAAATTCATAACACTGTTGCATGAGCATTTTAATATTTCTGGTCTAAGCTAAGTGCTCAATAGTTGTGTTTCCATCAAATTCTCATGCAAATTTTGAGTGAACTTTTAACATATCGCAAAAAAAGAAAATGCACATCAGACCTGTTTCCATGTACTGGTTTATAGCGAATTAACCAGGTGACACACAGCGTAATGTTGTCAAACATTGCCGTTAGCAGTAATACTTGTGGCTGAAAACTAACAGTGGACGTCATACTGAACACACAATCCCCACAGTGAAACTGATGTGGGGGAAGCTACTCTTCAGCAGGGACATGGTGAGTCAGAGGGCCAGGACTTGTTCTGGACGGCTACATTGAGGACTGAGGCATCTGAACATGGGTTTGCATTTCTGACTGCACAAACAGTGCTATATATGCTTGTATTTGTGATCACGTTCTTTTAGTGCTTTAAATTAATAAAAAATATTCATTAAATTATTTCATATTGTTAACAGCTCTCAGCACCACACAACACATGGTGTAAACATCAGCAAATGGGAAGGCTCAAAATGTATTATTGTGAGAGTTTGAAATGCACAAATGCACAAATTAAATTATATTTATATATATATATATACGACACACCATTAAATAACCCTTGACTTTTTAAAATAAGGAATTATGTAGCTGATTTGAATATCCCTGTTTTGTTTTTACAAACCGCTACGACAAAAAAGGGAAGTTGGTACTTGTTTTAGTCAGCTTTAGGAATTTGCTGCGTAAAAGTGGTTTTAAATGGTTCTCTTTATCATCCATCCCTATCATCTCAACAGAAGTTTTTGTTCTAATGTCAGCTCTGCAGCAAACTGAAAAATCTGTAAAGGTTCAAAAAGAGGCCAGATTTATGGGTCCTATACCTAAATTGAATTTTAATTGGACTATGACACACACACACACACAACACAGGTAACGAGCAGCTATAATTAGTCTCCTCAGGCTCAGAGCATGTTCCCGCACACAGCAGCATGCTCCCCTGCGGGACTTAGCTAAATGAAGCCGAACGCCTCCGGCCTGCGTGTGACTGCATGCGTCTGGTCTGTGCCCTAAGAGGATTGGATGGTACTGACAACCCCCCCCCCCCCTATGTGGCATTAAGCTGTTGCTGTATGTTCCTACAAATTCACCAACAAAGTCATCTGGAATGACTGGCATGTCTGTAGACAATGACTCAACAAGATGCAAATATTAGCTGTTTCTTTAACACACATACACAAATGGTGCACGTTGAAGCTGTTGACTCTTGTCACTCAACATAATTTAATCAGCTATAAATATCCAAGTGCACAACAGAACAGAACTAATCCTTCTGAGTCAGAACGCGACGCTCAGACAACGCTGCAGTTTTTAACAGTAAAAGATTTGAGATAAAATTATTCAATTCAATTCAATTCAATTTTATTTATATAGCGCCAAATCATGAAACATGTCATCTCAAGGCACTTTACAAAGTCAAGTTCAATCATATTATACAGATTTGGTCAGATTATACAGATTGGTCAAAAATGTCCTATATAAGGAAACCAGTTGATTGCATCAAAGTCACGACAAGCAGCATTCACTCCTGGGGAAGCGTAGAGCCACAGGGAGAGTCGTCTGCATTGTACATGGCTTTGCTGCAATCCCTCATACTGAGCAAGCATGAAGCGACAGTGGGAAGAAAAACCACCCATTAACGGGAAGGAAAAACCTCCGGCAGAACCGGGCTCAGTATGAACGGTCATCTGCCTCGACCGACTGGGGTTACAGAAGACAGAACAGAGACACAACAAGAGAAACAAAAAAGCACAGAAGCACACATTGATCTAGTAATCTGTTCTACATTAGATGGAAGTAGCGGGTGAGCCGTCTTCTCTGGATGATGTCACAGTTAACAGAACGCCAGACCAGGTGTACCTACTATGAAGAAAAAGAGAGAGAGCAAAAGTTAAAAGCTGAAATTAAAACAGTCATTTCAATGTAATACAATGCAAAACTGGAGAACAGTAGACTGAAGAACAGTAGAAATCAGTAGAGTGAGAAAATTAGACCCTGATGTCCTCCAGCAGCCTAGGCCTATCACAGCACAACTATAGAGATAGCTCAGGGTATGAGCCACTCTAACTATAAGCTTTGTCAAAAAGGAAAGTTTTAACATTAGTCTTAAAAATAGATAGGGTGTCTGACTCACGGACCAAAACTGGGAGTTGGTTCCACAGTAGAGGAGCCTGATAGCTAAAGGATCTGCCTCCCATTCTACTTTTAGAGACTCTAGGAACCACCAGCAGACCTGCAGTCTGAGAGCGAAGTGCTCTGTTAGGAACATACGGGGTAATCAGAGCTCTGATATATGATGGAGCTTGATTATTAAGGGCTTTATACGTTAGAAGGAGAATTTTAAATTCTATTCTTGATTTAACAGGAAGCCAATGAAGGGAAGCTAAAACAGGAGAAATATGATCCCTCTTGTTGATTTTCATCAGAACTCTTGCCGCAGCATTTTGAATCAGCTGAAGACTTCGAACTGCATTTTGTGGACTTCCTGATAGTAAAGAATTACAATAGTCCAGCCTTGAAGTAACAAATGCATGGACTAGTTTTTCAGCATCACTCCTGGACAGAATGTTTCTAATTTTGGCGATATTCCGGAGGTGAAAAAAGGAAACTCTGGAAACCTGTTTAATATGGGATTTAAATGACATGTCTTGGTCGAAAACAACACCAAGATTTTTAACTTTATTACCAGAGGCCAAGTTAATGCCATCCAGATTAAGGGATTGATTAAGAACTTTATTTTTTGAAGACTCTGGCCCAAAGATTACAACTTCTGTCTTGTCAGAATTTAAATGCAGGAAATTTAAAGTCATCCAGCTTTTGATGTCATCAAGACATGACTGCAGTCGAAGTAACTGATTGGATTCATCAGGATTTATGGATAAATATAGCTGAGTGTCATCAGCATAACAGTGAAAATTAATCCCATGCTGTCTGATAATTTTGCCAATCGGAAGCATATATATAGTAAATAGAATTGGTCCAAGGACTGAACCCTGTGGTACTCCACAAGTGACCCTAGAGTTTGAGGAAGATTTATTATTAACATGAACAAACTGGAATCTGTCTGACAGATAAGATTTAAACCAGCCTAATGCTTTTCCCTTAATCCCTACAGTATGCTCAAGTCTTTGTAGGAGAATATTGTGATCAACTGTATCAAATGCAGCACTGAGATCTAACAGGACAAGTATAGACACAAGTCCATTATCTGAGGCCATGAGAATATCATTGGTGACCTTCACCAGAGCTGTTTCAGTGCTATGATGAGCTCTGAAGCCTGACTGAAACTCCTCAAGTAGGTCATTACTTTGTAAATGTTCACATAGTTGATTAGCAACTACTTTCTCAAGAATTTTAGATAAGAAAAGAAGATTAGATATAGGTCTGTAATTTACTAACTCATCTTGATCAAGAGATGGTTTCTTAAGTAAAGGTTTAATAACAGCTACTTTAAAAGCCTGTGGTACATATCCATTTACCAAGGATAGATTAATCATGTCTAAAATAGGACCACTGATCAGAGGGAATACCTCCTTAAACAACTTGGTTGGGATTGGGTCTAACATACAGGTAGAAGGTTTAGATGAAGCTAAAATTTTAGATAGCTCAGAAAGCTCTACTGCTTTTAAACAGTTCAGACACTGCGCAGGTTCTAAGGATTCCTCCAATGCTGCCTCACTTACTGAGGATGAGGTAATCATGTTTGGGAGGATGCCAATTATTTTATTTTTAATGGAATCAATTTTATTTATGAAGAATCCCATAAAATCATTACTGCTAAGAGCTAAGGGAATGGATGGATCAACAGAGCTGTGGCTCTGGGTAAGTTTGGCAACTGTACTGAAGAGAAATCTAGGATTATTCTTATTCTCCTCAATTAATGATGAAAAATATGCTGCTCTAACTCTGCGAAGGGTCTTGTTATACAACAATAGACTGTTCTTCCAGATTAAGTAGGATTCCTCTTGGTGTGTAGAGCGCCATTTTCTCTCCAATTTCCTAACATTGTGCTTCAAGGAACGCAGCTCTGAATTAAACCAAGGAGCCAGCTTCCTGTGAATAATCACCTTCTTTTTCAAGGGAGCTACATTGTCTAATGCAGAACGCAATGACGAAGTCATACCGTTTACAAAGACATCTATTTGTGAATTGGAAGAAACAACATTGCTGCCATCTACAGGGCATTTCTGCAATACGGAGGATATTAAAAAGGGGACAGACTCTTTAAGTTTTGATACAGCATTATCCGATAAAGATCTACTATAATGGAACCCTCTTTTGGGGGTGGAGAACTCAGTTAGATTAAACTCAAATGTTATTAAAAAATGATCAGATAGGACAGGGTTGTGAGGAAATACTGTTAATTCTTCACAATCAATGCCATATGTCAGCACAAGGTCTAAAGTATGGAGCCAAGAGTGCGTCGGTTTATGCACATTTTGAGCAAAACCAATTGAATCTAGGATAGTTTTAAAGGCTACACTAAGGTTATCGCATTCTGTGTCAACATGGATGTTAAAATCACCCACTATAATAGCCTTATCAGTATTTAACACCAAATCAGATAAGAAATCTGACAACTCATCCAAAAACTGAGTGTAAGGGCCTGGTGGACGATACAAAACAACAAACAGAAGAGGTTTTATTGCTTTCAATAAAACTATTCATTCTGATTCTGCTGGATCCTCAAATGTTTCAATGTTGATCAACAACTGGAACAGTCCAACTTTTCTTGAATAACTAAAGTTCTGTGTAAGCTATTGATTCAGAACCAAGGCTGATTTCAAATGGTAAATGGTAAATGGCTTGTACTTGTATAGCGCTTTAACCAGTCTGGTGGCCTCCAAAGCGCTTCACACTACAGTTTTATCATTCACCCATTCACACACACATTCACACCCTGATGGTGGTGAGCTATGTTAGTAGCCACAGCTGCCCTGGGGCAGACTGACAGAGGTGAGGCTGCCATACAACAGTGCCACCGGGTGCTCAGAGTGAGCTTTGTGCATGATTAAGAGCAATGGAGGCCTCCTTGTTTTTATTGTTCATCCAGATAAGCATAAATAAAAAGTCTAGCTCTGTAGGAAACATTTGCAACACTGCCAAAGTAAACAAAAGAAACATTGTAGAAAAATAAAGACTTTGGCCAGAGTTGTATTCACATTTAGAAGCATTGCGCTTGTGTCCTGGAGGATATTTAAATAATGTGTTTTCTAAATTAATCCAAATGTATTCATAGATTCCGTTGGCCATCAACCTGTCAATTGGGAAGTCGTTCACACTGTAAGTGGGAGGAAAGTGGATTCACTCAAGTTGGAAAAGCCTAGTTGAGGTATTTCTAAACAACTGTGGAATCCAAGATAATGGCTACAAACAGCTGTCTGTCACTACAATGTATCTGGATGTTTCGCTTGTTTGCAAAGGTCCAGGTCCAGAAGGAGACATCCACTTAGATGACAGGAAACTCGTTAGGATGTTTAGAACAACCTAACAACCATCAAGGCCCAAGCCTGCCATCAATGGGAACCTGCTGGAATACCACCGTCTGTGTCCACAGAGAAGCCAGATTTACACCATTAGGGACTGACAGGGTGCTGAAACAGTCCCACAGTCCCACAGAACTGCTAGTCTGCCAGTGGTACTGATGGGGGGGTGTGAGAACAGGATAGAATAATGCACGACGGGGGGAGGGGGGGGGCAACCTGAAAATACTTTCTTCCCGCAGGACAATGATTCCAAACACAAAACTTGTTTTAGATGGATAGATGAATTTTGATTTTTGGTTTGTTCATCTCAGAGTTTTTCAGGTGCAAAACGGTTTGCTGGTGGTTACAAACCACTACTAAAAGCAGGTCACTGTGCCAAAACCCTTTTTCCCTTTCCATATTTAATCTGAAGTCGGTCTTCAGACATTTTCAACCGTAGTAACCAAGAATCATAGCATGGCACCTGCCAAATCCCGACAGTACTACCAAGCACTGATTCACATAAAACCAGAGGGTACCATGTTTCGGTACTGTGAGGGAGTGTAAGAGTAGCCGATTCTCCATGCCGAACATAAAGACAGTATTGTCTTTATGTTTGGCAAATCTTTCCCTATATTTAATGACTTTTCAGACCCATCCAGCAACCTTTTTTTTTTTTTTTTAAACGACTGCTGAAAAATCTAGTGACTTTCTTCTGTTCTGTTTTCTTCCCGCGAAAGCATCAACCATTCTGTAGTTTATTGTTTTAAGAGAGCGGCGAGTGCTGCTGTGATCCCAGTCCCAACTTCTCCGAGCCCTGTCTCACAGACAGACAGCTGCTGAGGCCTTGTCTTGAAACACGGCTGCAGTCAGAGCAAAGGTAGAGAGGAGAGCCTCTCTATTCCCTCAATGCAAATGTATCCCACCCTGATTTACAAAGCTGGATAAAACATAATATTTTAATATAGTTTTATTTTCTTCTCTGAAACTGCTGCACTGAAACAAGTCGCTGAATTTTATTTACACACAGCTTCGATCCTGTATTCACATCGTTCACTCTGTGTGCCTTTGGTAACTATCCTTTTAGTAAAAATTTGTTTTATCTGCTGTGGATTCAGGAAATGTATTAAAATGCATAAATTATTTAATAAGGTTAATTTCTAGATCCAAACAAGTTAATACATTGAGAAATAAGTATGTTAAACTAAAAAAGTTAAAGATTAAACAAATAAAATAACATTTATTACTATATAAACACACAGAATTACAGAAAATAGGTCCCGTTAAGTATGGTATAGATTCCCACGTACAGGGTATCAGTACTGCATTGGTTCAAATGTGAAAGGTACTCATTCCTAATCACTATAAAGCCACATCGCTGCAGTAAGACCAGATTTAAATGATGTATTTGCACACAAAACAAGTTTGAGCTGTACAGCTGGAAGTTTTCTTGGGGACCTATTTTGGCTGTAATGCCCCTCTCACTGTCTGTGGATGCATTTTCATAGACATCAAAATAAGAATTTCTGGGGAATTAAGCTTTGGGGGAAAATAATTCAGGGCAATGAAGCTGAAAGGCACCTAATACCAATAAGAAACAGCAATAGTTGCAGGTGATGGGCTCAGGCTCTTCTTATGCCTTCACCATTGGAACAGGGCTTAATTCTCTTGCATCACCACATCATACCTTTACATGTAATCCATGCAGTATCGTTCTGTAAACATCTATCCATCTCCTTACTAATGCCTTGGGGTACTTCACACTCAGCCTGAAATTTGAGGATTTAAATTAATGAACTAAAACATACCAAGCGTTCGCTGCAGCAGACTATGGTGATTGTGGAAATGTAAATTATTAAATCTGTGATCTTTTAATTAGGTTGTCTAAATGGCCAATGGCCTTACATTGGGCTGCCGTAAAGCCGTTTGTCTTATTGCGAGAACAAGAACAGAGCCACAAGACCGCCTTTGGGTCAGAGGCATGGAAAGTTAGCAGTGTGGTTTGTCGGCCACAGACACTAGGGGGATATGACAGACCCCTCAATCGTCTCATAAACACTTTGATTACCGTCACAGGGACTTTGAATAATATATATTTAAGTAAATATATGAATTAGTGGGGCTTTAAAATTGATTTACAATTATTGATCTCAAGCTATATATCCTCTACTGTGCAGAGGATATATTTGCATGGTTAACGCTGTGGGTGTAATTAACGTAATTACAATTCAACAAATAAGATGCAGCTTAGCTTGCAATCAGGATTATCCACAAACAAGTTCTAAAGAATGCATTCATGACTGTAGCTCACATTTTGGAGAACTTTAACTGAGCAATGCTTTTTAAAGGTGGAGAATATATAAAGAACACAGCTCATCTTGCGGGCGTTTAACAGCCCTCTGTTGGGGGGTGAACAAAACATTTACACTGTTTTTAGATCAAATTTATTTCATGGAGAGAAGGTTGCAGAGTTAAGGCAGTTCAACGCATTTAACGCATTGTTTGCTGAGTGGTTCTGTGTGCCCAGCCAACAAAGACACAGTTCAACTGTTACAAATTTAGGCCAAGCGTCTCCCCATGTTTTAATCTGGGCTCCACCACCTTCAGGTTCTCTCCATAGGTAAAGATGCTGACTTAAGGCTCAAGCTCCAAGTCATAAAACTGTCAGGTTACACTGATTTTTGTTTTTTGTTTTGTTTGTATTGTTTGTAGATGGGAGATGAGACAGTGACCGTGAATACAAACCTAAAATAGTTGGACCTATTTCCAAAATCTGAATGTTTACATTAACTTTGCTTTCCACAGAAATATAGAGGAGACGCAACAAAACACAAGAAAAGATATGAGTAATTACAATTTTCAGAGTGTTACTGATGGCATACACATCCCTCTGTTGCTTCAGAACAGTACTCTGCTGACTTTGAAGCCAGTTCTGTTTCGAAGCCTTGGTGTCAGAGGGAACCTCACTATCTCTCTCTTAATAACCTCCTTAAAGTCCATAACTCTTAACAAGGATCAATTTTAGATTCCGTGACCACAAATTTCAAAGTTCACTACAATAGACAATGATGATATTATAATAGATCCCTTTAAATAATTGCCTTCCAAGGCAGATACAAAGGGATGCATATAATAGGACCAATGCTGTAAAAACTATCAAGTACTGAAGGAACAATCTAAACCCCTTTCAATTCATAATTTTACAATATTCAACCTAAATCCCTTCATTACAGATCACTTTGTGTTTTCAAAGCAAACAAACCAAGCACTTTCAGATCTCAAGGACAGAGTTTCAGAACCAGAGGGGTGTGTCTTACAACTACAGCATTCATCTTTATAAGATCACACCAAGCACTGAGCTCTGTGCTGCCATCCTTAAACAGATTGTCCAAAAGCATTGAGTGTTTTAAATACAAGCAAAGCTGTTGTGCCTCCTCCTTACTATGTCATTATTTGCATCAGATTCTGCTGATCAATATATTTCTTAGATCAGCTGGACACTGGAATTGCAATGTCTGTGAACATCAACAGATTAACGTCACAGCAGCTGCTGTGTTTGCTTCGGATGACGTCGTACACGTTCTGCAACCCTGTAGATCAGGGGCTTAATTTTGGTGGAGTGACTTCAGCTTCCCAGATCGCACCTTTCAGTAGAGCGTGAGGCATGCTAAACACATGTAGAATAACAGGATTATCTGAAAAGGGCTTTGATCTACTGCAAAGAAATGTGATCATGTAACTCAGCTAAAAATCTAAAAGCCAGAGTTAGTTTTGGTTTGATCAGGGCTCAGAAACTGTCAATGATTTCATTAGTGTTAATGGGCCAATTCAGAGATCCCAACCAAAATGAATGGAGGTAGGATCCTATATTCTAGAATATAGGATCAAACTAAATTAAACCAAATGTGAGATCTATTAATTATTTCTGTATTTTAATGAACACATTGTAATGTTGCCCTTAAGAAACAACTTGCCCTGTTCATTCTCTGGATGATTGAAAAGCAAAGCCAGTAAAGCTAATTCAATGTTTGCTGTTGAAGTGATGCAAAAATGTGTTTAATTTGTTGTTATTCTAATTCAATCTTTAATTTTACTATTCCCTAAACTTTTTATATTGTAATAAAGATACGTTTGTACCTTAATAGAAAAGGTTTCCTCAGACTTACAGCCTACCAGTGCTAAATCCACTATGGTCCAGTGCAACTATAGATGCTAGATTGCCAACGGTGTGCTCGGATCAAGACAACAGAATGTGGCTCCTTACTGTTGTGTTATGGGACAGTTAACCACACAGGTTTCTGAATTTTCTGTGAGAATAGCAAAATCATACAAAACATGATGAATGGGAGAGAAACCAATGCATGTGGGATTAGGAACCATCGTACTGCTAAAGTATCTATGATTGATTGAAAAATGTTTAAAGCATAAAATAATAAATAAAACACAGCAGAACTAAATCAAAAGAAGTTTCTCAGACAACGATGGACTTCACTCTGGTGAAACAGCACTGCCTCTGAGGACCTGTTACAGTCAACAGTTAGAAAGAAGCGAAGTGGAGGCCTTCCTTTTCCCCCACCCCCTATTCTGACTGCCAGAGTGGACCAGTCCCATCTGCTTTCATTGTTAGGCCACAGGACGAAGCATGGAATATCAGTGACCCCCCCAAATCCATGAGGACAGAAACAAAACCACGAGAATAGCAATAAAGGGAACCACAATGCTTACCCTTTATGATCCACAAAAGCCAGGAGTGGAAATCCCCAGTTGGCAGCTGAAGGCCTCTAAACAGAACCTCCAAAACTCGTTCTTGCAAAGTTTGTTTTTGGTAACAGTGAGGAACTCTTTTTCCCTCCCTGCTGCCTCCCTTTGGTTCTCCCTGCTGTCAGGAGCAGAGTGAAGAAAGGTTGAGAGACAGAGAGGGAGAGAGGGAGGGGGCGCAGTTGGATTGCAGCTCCAGGATCTATTCACATGTAAATGCTCCAAGGAGCTTGCACTAATCCCTGAGAGGAGCAGGACTGCACCCTCCTCCCCCGTCAGGATCATTTCCCCAGCAGTGACTGAGCTGTCAGCCAGACTGGGATGGATGCTGCAATCAACACACTGATAACAGCTCCCAGTCACTCCGTGGGGATCCAATTAGTTCAAATCAACAGTTGTGTTTTTTGTGTGGCCATCAAACTATCAAGCAATTTTAGGTGCAGGTTTGAAATATTGTTGCATAGAAAATGTGCATTAGGCTACATTATTTAGTCTGGAAAAGGATGGCATGTTCTCTAACTAGGAACATATTCTTCCCAGATATGTACTAAGGGAGGTTTTCATCAATTCTTCTTCAGCTGACAAGGCTGTTAGCTGTTACATCAGCCAGGATTGGCCATTTACCCCCTTGACCCCTCATTCACACATACTCCTTCATCCGTGCATTCTTCATTACGTCACAAATAAAAGCCATCCTAATCAATGGGGCATTTCCTCCAAACATGGTGGCACTACGGCATGACGAAGAAGCCTCCTCCGTTGTCCATCAGAAATACGGATCAAGTCTGTTTGTGCCGCATGACGGAGCGAAATGTGTCAATTTCTAAAACCAGATGAGCCAGACAGGAAGTCAGACACAGGAAGTGTAAAGTTTAGAAGCAGTAGAGCTTTCTGAGCTATCTAAAATTGTAGCTTCATCTAAACCTTCTACCTGTATGTTAGACCCAATCCCAACCAAGTTGTTTAAGGAGGTATTCCCTCTGATCAGTGGTCCTATTTTAGACATGATTAATCTATCCTTAGTAAATATATATGTACCACAAGCTGTTAAAGTAGCTGTTATTAAATCTTTACTTAAGAAACCATCTCTTGATCAAGATGAGTTAGTAAATTACAGACCTATATCTAATCTTCTTAAATTCTTGAGAAAGTAGTTGCAAATCAACTTTGTGAACATTTACAAAGTAATAACCTACTTGAGGAGTTTCAGTCAGGCTTCAGAGCTCATCATAGCACTGAAACAGCTCTGGTGAAGGTCACTAATGATATTCTCATGGCCTCAGATAATGGACTTGTGTCTATACTTGTCCTGTTAGATCTCAGTGCTGCATTTGATACAGTTGATCACAATATTCTCCTACAAAGACTTGAAGCATACTGTAGGGATTAAGGGAAAAGCATTAGGCTGGTTTAAATCTTATCTGTCAGACAGATTCCAATTTGTTCATGTTAATAATAAATCTTCCTCAAACTCTAGGGTCACTTGTGGAGTACCACAGGGTTCAGTCCTTGGACAAATTCTCTTTACTATATATATGCTTCCGATAGGCAAAATTATCAGACAGCATGGGATTAATTTCAACTGTTATGCTGATGACACTCAGCTATATTTATCCATAAATCCTGACGAATCCAATCAATTACTTTGACTGCAGTCATGTCTTGATGACATCAAAAGCTGGATGACTTTAAATTTCCTGCATTTACATTCTGACAAGAGAGAAGTTGTAATCTTTGGACCAGAGTCCTCAAAAGATAAACTTCTTAATAAATCATTTAATCTGGATGGCATTAACCTGGCCTCTGGTAATAAAGTAAAAAAAAATCTTGCTGTTATTTTTGACCAAGACATGTCATTTAAATCCTATATTAAACAGATTTCCAGAGTTTCCTTTTTTCACCTCCAGAATATTGCCGAAATTAGAAACATTCTGTCCAGGAGTGATGCTGAAAAACTAGTACATGCATGTAATGCCATTTACGACGTGACACACTCCAACTCCAATGATGCAACATTGTCAAAATGGCCACTGACTCCCAGCATGCATCATGGTCATTCTGACACCAGCCTTAGCAACGGGATAACGTTGCTATGAGACAAAATATAAGCGCTTGGCACGCTCAAATCTTTCTTCTTGAACTGGGAAAACACATACATCTGTTTCATCCTGTTGGGATCCATTCACCACGTGGCACGTGTTTCGATTTCTCACTGGACCGAGAACTTCTGAATCAAACTCATCCCTGCTTGCCTATGCAGGAGGTCGACTTTAAAAAGTACTTTGAATTCACTTCGATCAGAGACTGAGAGCCGCTCATCTCCCAGTGATCGTTGGGAACCATGTTTTTGTTTTGGCCAAACAAAACATCGAAGAGCCCAGAGACTTCGGGGTTCCACTTTCCCTTGCCGCCTGACGGACCTGCACATGCTGAGGCGCTCCAGGACGCCCGCGGATTCGGGGCTGCGACATCCCCCTGAGACAACACAAGTAAAACGGGACTTCCCCCTTTTTTTTCTCTTTTCACCCATAAAGCATAATGGGCACATGTAGTTTGTGCCTAGGCAGAACCTATTAGGAATTAGTTTATGCTTAATTACTCCAAGACGGAGTTTGTTTTAACTGCTGGATACATTCATTGGCTTCCTGTTAAATCAAGAATATAATTTAAAATTCTCCTTCTAATATATAAAGCCCTTAATAATCAAGCTCCATCATATATCAGAGCTCTGATTACCCCGTATGTTCCTAACAGAGCACTTTGCTCTCAGACTGCAGGTCTGCTGGTGGTTCCTAGAGTCTCTAAAAGTAGAATGGGAGGCAGATCCTTTAGCTATCAGGCTCCTCTCCTGTGGAACCAACTCCCAGTTTTGGTCCGTGAGGCAGACACCCTGTCTATTTTTAAGACTAATGTTAAAACTTTCCTTTTTGACAAAGCTTATAGTTAGAGTGGCTCATGTTACTCTGAGCTACCTCTATAGTTATGCTGCTATAGGCTTAGGCTAATGGAGGACATCAGGGCCTATTTTTCTCACTCTACTGAGTTCTACTGTTCTCTAGTTTTGCATTGCTGTCGTAATTTCAGCTTTTAACTTTTTGTTCTCTCCCGGTACATTTTGCAATGAACGTAAGAAGCGCAAAAGGAACGTAGTCAGTGTGAAGCCGGTTTGACAGACAGAAACATGTCATGCATGCCCTGACTACAGCCAGTCAGCAACAGATCGTCTCCTTGGCATATGTGAGTTGTGTTCAGGGCTGGATCGCTTATTCTGACCAGTGTTTTCGTGTTTTGGCCTCTGTTTCGCCTTGCCTTCGCTGGATACCCCATTTCGGTCAAGACTTGGGCCCTGTTTCAGAAAAAATGGCCAATCTAACCCGAGTAGAAAGCTGCTACTCTCAGTAGTTCTACTTCACACTGCCATAAGCTCTAGTCGCACAGGATTAGTTTTACCTGGGGACCACATGTGATCTGTAATAATTATGGAGATTGTCTGTGTTTTTAATCTCGTGTGAATGTGCCATGCCAGTAATTTGTAAAGTAAAAATTACCCTGCAAATTACCTACTATATACTATAATACTAATCCTATAGGAATATGTATCTCTGTGATTTGGACAGAAATGGGCGAGATCGAATGTGTGAATAGGTAATTTTTGTCTCCTGAGCAGACTGTTATTTGCTTTTCTAGAAGAACGGAGGCTGCACTGGAGTCTTTAGAAAACCCTGGGTCCGGGGCCAGCAAAACCGTATCGTTCAGCATTACAGTAACATCCCTGAAGATATGGGTGGTGTCTTAAGGCAGACTGCAGTTTTTAGTTGTTTCTTTTTTACATATTATGGGCTGCTTGTGATGAGAAAATATGAAGCTATTTTAACTGCTGTGTGCCAGCCAGTTTACTGTCACTACTGGAGATCGAATTTTAATGGGACAGAGGGGGGGGGGGGGGGGGGGGGGGGGAGAGAATCCAGTAGTTCTCCTAAAACTGTGTGAGAAACTGATCAAAACTGAGCAGGAACCCACACTGATCAGAGAATCTTTAAACTCAGTTTATTCAACTTTCCTTCTATTTGTGACACAAACACATTTTCAGTGTGAAAAACATAAAAAAGGAAACATGGACACATAAAAAAATTTACTTTTTGGAATATTTTACACTGAGTATAGATTCTTTAAAAGATAGTTTTTTTTAGGGGGGAATGGATTTTTGTTCTCCCAACAACATATCTAAAACCTGGTCTCGTCTCAATTTTGTGAACCAAATATAATTTATTGATCTGTCTTGTGGGCTGGCTGCAATGCTCCAAAAGGTGGTCATCACTTTACCCACCAATACTAGTAGTGTTAGGAAACAAATAAAATGTTTTTATTTTGTATTTTGTTTCAACAGAAACTATCACCGCAGGTAGTTCTAAGTAGGGTTGTACAATATATACGCACACTTCAACAAGTATCAGTGTGTGCTAAATTATTATTATTATTGCTCAAGACTGCTTAGAACACAATAACTATATGCTAACAAGTTCCAAGTATGATCCGTTGACATTTTTTCTGTCGGATAAAGTGTCACTGCAGTAGATGGCCACATCTGAGACTACAGTACCCAAGATGCAAAGGGTCTCAACGAGTGTAGGAATGAAAACTGAAAAAGCAACATTGGGGGAAATCAAAATTGTGTATTTAACACAACTGACATTGGCAATGCAGCTTTTACCAACATTGCTGTCGCATGAGTTTTCTACGATTGTTGCATTCGTTCTGTTAATTTATAAGTAACATGTGCAAGATGTAAAAATAAGACTTATAAAGATGAGGACACTGGTATTTTCAGTGAGTGCATGTCTAATATGTTTCTGGAGGACCAAACATTTCCCAGGTCTCATTCAGACCTGACATTAACTGGTGCTCTGGTTGACTGGATAACAACTGTCAGTCTGCTTTAGTTGAACGGTCGTGCTCAGACTCTCGATGTCTCTAGAAGTGATGATTAGCAGTTGGTCAGTTTATCCAGGAAGCCTTGTGGATGACGGACTTTTCTCTGTGGTGCAATGTTGGTTCTGGCTGAATTGTCAAATCTAGGTTTTCTGGCTGTGTGTTGCATATACACTAACTGTCAGCACTTGTGTTTACAGGGAAGGTGTGTAACTTACAGATATCAGTGAGCTGAGCTTCATGAGTTCACAGATAGTTTTATTCTCATCACTAGTTTCAATTTAACAACATGTTTGAAGTGTACCCCACCTCAGATAGTTCTAAAGTTATAGTTGGTAGATCCGCTGGCAGCTCACTGGCTGATGTAGTTAGGTGTGTATTTGCACGCCGAAGGAGTAAGCCATAGTGCCAGATTTGGACTGTCACATTTTAGAGTTTTCTACTTGTACCTGAATCAGACAGGATATATGTAAAGGCAGGTCTAAACAAGGCTTAAGCACTGAGTAAGTCTCCTTGATTACACTTCCTGTAGCGAGTATGATATCAAGAATGCTTACACATAGTCCGCATCCATTTATTTCAGACGAGTACAAGTGTGAACTTTCAACTAAATACTGCAAGACTGAAAGTATGGTCAGATCATCCCGCGACTGTGGGGTAAACAGTGTTTGGTTGATGAACGCAGTGAGTGAGCGGTTTCTAGTGTGGTGTTGGGATCTCTTTCATCTTACAGAGCACAGAGCTGTGAAAACAACTAAACCTACCCGTTGAATTATTCCACAGTTTGCCACATTTAAACAAAATACATTATATTTAATCAGTATATTATCCACACAGGGTCATGTCTTTCTCCAGCAGTCACTGGGTGAGATGTGGGGTATACCCAGGATAGGGATATCACAGCAACATAGAGACACACAGGACAGACAACCATGCACAAACAGTGATATATAAGGGCAATTTAGAGAGACTAATTAACCTATCAGTCCTTTTTAATGTGGAAAACATGAAAACTATATGGAGGAAGACCCCAGAATAGGATTCGAACCCAAGACATTCCAGCCATTGCTGGGGATTTTATGTGACTGACAAATACAAATACAGTAGCCTACCACTGTGTAGTGGCAGAAAAATAACACAGTATTCACGGTTGTTAAACGAATACAAAATCTGAAAAGTGGAATGCATTTAGATTCTGCAAAAAAGCATTATTCAGAGAGCAGCCAAAAGGCCCAGGTGGGAAATTCTGTTGAACAGTCAGCTGCCAGTGGTATATGGCACAAATCTGGGTTTAACAGAGGAATGGCAAGGAAAGAAATGCTGCTAAAGTAACTTCATATTAAGTTCTATTTTTGCTGTTAACCATAAGCTTTATAGAAGACACAGCAAACATTTTGAAGAAGTTGGCATGCTCAAAAAAGATCAAGTTTGAATTTTGTGGCCAGCAGGCAATTTGTAAAAGACAACATCAAAATGACTTTGATTCAAATAAATATTTTTCAAGGGGAGGTTAAACGCTATATTTTGAAACTAAACACTGTACCCCTTAGGAACTGGAGTAAATGGGAGTCTGGCACACATTACTTCCACATATTTAGTAAGTGAATGGTATCCAATCTAAAATCAATCCTATAAAGTGATTTTTACCAGATTGTAAAATCATTTTAAATCCATACAAAACTACACACTGCAGAATATAATGTAGCATTTATTAAATAAAAAAGAAACTAAAACAGAAAAGTTTGCAGGGGTACGGCTCAAACCCCACAATTGGTCCAAAAGATTTAAAACCATACAACTTACTTTTCACCGTGACTGTAAATGTGACTGTATGATAATAATGATCACAGCAATCTCCCGCCAGTTCAAACTGATTTTTAAAAACCAGTCCAACATTTATATAATAAATAATATGACAGACGTTTTTCCACATTGGTTGACATACATTGACTTCAAACCTCTGTATAAAATCCAGCTTCATTTTAGATATTTTCTCTCATCTTTTAATACAAAAAAAATTGACTGTTTGATGTCAAACAGGTTCAGCAGCAAAAAATACAAACCTCATTCCTTAAAACACGATTAATGTAATAAAACTAACATAACAATTATTTTAGCAATAAAAAAGCTACCCAGACATTTGAGATCAATCGCTCTTATGTGTTCTGAGGGCTGAGCTAATACTGTTTGGATATTTTAAACAGTTGGTGAGATTCAGCTTATCGTGACCTATAGCTTTATGGAGTGAACATAGTCCTTGAGAGGAGAAATCATAATGCTCCTCAGAATAGAATTAATATTGTTCTTATAATAGGGCTCTAATGAGAAAACAGGTTCTGTCTGGTTGTACTCACTTTACTTTAATGTTTGTAAGGGCAAGGAAAGAGGTCCCTTTATAGCTTTACGTCTTTTGAATAAACAGACGCTTCCTTAGTTTTTGATTTTTGTGAAGTGGAGTGTTTCAGTATTTCAGTGTTGCATGTGGTCAACAAAAAGATTAGAGTCAAACCTATAAATATAAAAAACATGTTAAAAATGTGTAGCTCAATCTCTACAGACTATTTGAAGCCATGTTGTAATATCTTATATTTACATTAGGATACAAACATGAGCAAATGCATTGAAATGTGTTAAATGCGCTCTCTGGTGATAGCTTATTTATTTTTGCTTGTCTTCTTTGGGAAATAAAACACACAGAAAAAAAACTGGAACACTTAGGTGTTAAAACACACATACTTATTATGGAGATAGTAATCATAGAGGCGTTACATGTTGTGCAATGTTCAGTCAGCATGCTGTTTCCTGAGAGAAGAACGCAACTGTCTCATATCCAGACTACTTTTAATAATGAACCTGTTAGAATGCAGAAAGTACAGCAGCACATGGACAGAACCGGCTCGTGTAACGCAGAAGAATATGGACCAGCTTAAAACACTTAAACAGGAAGGAGAGAGCGGTTCATTACCTGATGTGGAGACACAGCTGTCAGCAGTGACACACATCTACAACTGGGCAGGATGTTATATTCAGCGTGTGTGTGTGTGTGTGTGTGTGTGTGTGTGTGTGTGTGTGTGTGTGTGTGTGTGTGTGTGTGTGTGTGTGTGTGTGTGTGTGTGTTGGGGGGGGGGGGCGTGGCAGAGTGTGTCAGAGGATGACACATTTCCTGCTAACAGGAGAAAATGGTTTCCTGGTTAAACTGTCTAACTTTCCCACTGACACACTGTAACTATTAATTATTGCTATTGTTGCCATTGTTCCTCCTCCTTGTGAAGGTTTCATGCTATTTCAGATTTTTCAGGATAACAAAACCCAATAGGTTTAATTTGGGGTTTATGTCATAAACCAACTCATAGTAGCAAAACAACACTTAAAAGTTATTTTTACACAGGAAATTAGTTCTGAGTAAAATGTATAATTTTTTTGAGAGAGGGACCAAAAGTTATCTGTTTCTGAGTAAATTTTACTTGTGTAGAAGCATGTGTCTCTGCAGGTCCAACTTCAAGGCTTCAAAGGAGAATTTCTACCAGCTTTTCCTTTAATTTTACAGGTTGTCTTACTGAGATCCAAGATCTCATTTACAGGACAGGCCTGCTGTAAACATGTTAAAACTGT
The DNA here is from genome assembly GCF_011125445.2 of Fundulus heteroclitus. Taxonomy (NCBI): domain Eukaryota; kingdom Metazoa; phylum Chordata; class Actinopteri; order Cyprinodontiformes; family Fundulidae; genus Fundulus; species Fundulus heteroclitus. The sequence continues at coordinate 35,488,052 of NC_046376.1, read as the reverse complement.
AAGTTTTACCCATTTTCTTTACAAAATAGCTGAACATCAGGCAAACTGGATGGATAATGTCTGTTAAATTAGTTTTCAAGTTTTGCCAATCACTCTCATTTGAATTTAGTTCTGGACTTTGATTAGGCCATTCTAACATATAGATGTGCTCTGATTGCATTCCTGTTATGGGTCATGGGGTTGATGTATTCAGTAATGTGAGGTCTCATTTCGCTTGACACACATAGCATTTTGCATGCCAGCCAAAACGTTGCCTGTGGTGACATGGGAGCAGAGCATCGTCTTCCACATGTTTGCTGTGCCCCCCTACATGGCTGAAGGCAAAAAGCAAACAGCACTTCCTTTGACTAACGTACAACAATGGCTTTCTTCTTGCCACTCTTCCACAATAGCAGAACTGTGGAGTGGACGACTAATCTGCCAACTCAGCAACTCAATGCAATCAGCTGGGTTTTTTTTTTTTAGGTAGAAAAGTTTTACCAGTTGGAATATTAAACTGAAATTCCATTTTCTAATAACTTGGATTGAATTGGAACGTATGTGATGTATGACTGGATTGAATTGAAAGCCTTGAGATAATATTCCTTGTGCATCAGCACTACATAAAAAAGCTGCTTCTCTGATTAATATTCTCCCTCTCTAGTCTGCCAGTTTAGGTGGACGTCCATGTCTTGGTAGGTCTGCAGGTGGATTGAACAGAGGTCTGGGAGATGTTCAAAGCTTTGGAGATTGTTGTAGAGCCTAACTCTGTATTAAACTGAACTACAACGTCCTCCCTGACTCGTCTGCTGGGTTCTTTGGTCTCTAATGCTCTCTAACAAACCTCAGAGGCCAGAGATAGAACAGCTGCAGCTGGATTCAGATTCAGTCACTCACAGGTCAACTCTGTTTACCTATTAGGTGACAGCTGGAAGCAGCTGGTTCCAGGACTCTATTCTAACTTTTTATATTAATCAAGTTTCAACAGTCCTCCAAAGTTCTTGAAATCCAACATCTAGTGTGTAGGTTTGTGCTTATATTGCAGTCTTTTTCCATAATCGGCGAGAAGAGAAGAACCCTTGGCTGTAGATCGTGTCTGTGAGGCCCCCTGTTTGGGAGCCAGTTCTACCTGGGTGGGTTTCTCTGTATTAGTCACAAGCAGCACATTATAAATAGTTCTTTATATACAGCAGCTGTTCTTAACAGTTCATTCTGTTTAGACTTGATATAGACTGTCCCTCCTGCCACAGGGAGAGCCCCCAGCTGGAGACAGCTCTAGACTGGATCCAGCAGGTGTGAAATATGTGTGGATTCTGTCGGCAGCACACTGAGCACAGCTCACAAATTAAAGCAGTGATGAGAAGCAGTCTTCAATAGGTCCAAATTAAAGTACAGAAAACTCCCATTCACAACTTAAGGTTTCTGGTCTTGTGATCCCACTAGTATTTATCAGACTTCAGAGAGCTCCCCCTGGAGTCACAACCTGCTCTACACAACTCTGAGCAAGAAAACCACGGCAATATAAAACACGCTCACAGAGCCGTAGCCAAGATACCTCTACCGACTCTGATCATGACATCTTCCTGCTTAGTCCCACACAAACCCCAAATTAAAACAGTTAACCTCTGGTCTGCTGGTCTGATAGCACACAGACACTGAAAGGCTGTTTTTTTACCCACAGACTGGAACACTTTCTCTGAAGAGCTACATCTGGACATTGGCACAGATACAATCACAAAACAGTCAATTCTGTGTTGAAATTGTGAACAGCAACAAAAAAAGAGAGATTTAGAAATACACCAATGACAAATGAGGTTAAAGGTTGCATTAACCAGCAAAAAAACAGGCTTTTAAGAACAATGATTGCCTAAAATTAAAAACCACACAAGAGGAGCTGAATCAGAAGCTACAGAAAGCAAAAGTACACCATGGGAATGCTATGGAGGACAATGTGTTATCTATGAACTCAAAAAAACGATGGCACCCTGAAAATAGCTGCTAATAATACATCTGTCAATAATGTGTTCAGGCAGGTTAATGTCAACAATGCAACAGGTCCATACGGTATCTCTGTTTTTCTATTAAAAACCTTTGACGATAACACCTGCTTGGATGCCAATTCTTCAGGCGAACCCTTGCTCAAGTGTTTTTTTTGTCGATTTTAGCTCAGCTTTTAACGTTCTCCAGCCCCACGTCCTTTCGACCACACTGAAACAAATGAATGTCAACCCATACATCATCACATGGTTTGACTCATTCCTCATTCATCAATCCCAGCAAGTCAGGGTGAAATATCACCCTCTTTACCAATGTCTGCCTCTGTAATACACCCAACAGCTATATGTTTAAATTCTCTGATGATACAACCGCAGCATGTCAGATCGATCAGATTCATTCAGATTCTTTGGCCATGCCCTAACAGAGAGCATCATTGATGGCATCATGTCTGTCCGAATGAAGATCCAGCTCTCCTGGCTCACACAGAGACCTGTGAGGTTGATAGGAGTCAAGCAGCCGTCCTCACCATGGACCATCCTTATGGGAACAACAAACACACAGCCTCAGAAAATGATTTCAGACCATATTCACATCCTTCATTCAGAATATCAGCTTCGACCTTTGGTCAGCGCCTCAGACTTCCTGCACAACAACTCATTTGTTCCACTCGCCATCAAAGCATTAAATAGCAACAACAAAGCAAAACTATAATTGCATAATGCACAGGTAATGGACTATAGGATTTTAAACTGCATTTACTATGTCCTTGTATTTTCTTCCTTGATCTTATAATGTTATTTGACATTGTGGAATATGCTCTGGGAGAAAGTGGAAATAAGTGTGAATGCTTTGTGATGTTTATGGATTTTATATTTATGCAGCATGTCATGCATCCTGCCTGTTTATTTATTTGGGGTGGTCGGGGCTGTTTACTACGTTCTGAGCTTCTCCACTCCATTTATTGGTATGAGCTTCACCTTGGACCCTGCCGTTACCCCTGACTACCTCCACTAATTCCACTTGGGATCCTGTCTATTTATACCTGCTTCCCACAGCCAGTCTCTGCCAGATCGTCTTGGAGCCTTGTGTGAGTTGCCATGCAGCGTTAGTGTTTGGGTCACCTGTTTTTGACCCTGCTCCGTTTCCTGGATTTTGCTGTCTCGCCTTGCCCTTGCTGGATACCTCACCAGCTTTCTGATTCGGGACACGACCTTGGACTGTTTTTTGGGGAGGGTTTACGGTTCCTGTCTTGTCCTTTGATATTGTTCTGCCTTCAGCCTGCACTGCAAAAACAGAACTAAAAATAAGTCAAATCTTCTTGAAATGAGTGTATTTGTCCTTGATTTGAGCAGGTAAATAAGATGATTTGCCAATGGTATAAGAGTTTTCCACTTAAAATAGGAACAATTCGTCTCCATCATCTTATTTCAAGTGCAGGATGTCTAATTATCTTATTATAGGGGCAAAGATACTCATTCCATTGGCAGATAATCTTATTTACTGGCTCAAATCAAGGACGAATAGACTAACTTTAAGAACATTTTACTTGTTTTTAGATCAGTTTTTGCAGTGTGTTCAGCTCATCCCCTCCTGCTGTATGTCTGCGCAACTTCCATTGGGCTCTTTTCTGGAATTAGTCATTTAGAGTTTGCCCCCACAACCCACATAGTGATCATAGCCAATATGTCAAATAAAGGCAAGACATTTTTTTAATCACTGGAGACAATAACTGTTTTGTTGTTTTTTTTTTCATGTCAACTAAATGATTAAATCGCTCTTAGTCTGATCCCTCCCCTGAGGACAATTTGCCATAGGAGATCAAATATATCTAACCCATCATTTAGTGAAACATAAACGACAATGACATCACTGGAACATCTTGCACAGGCACAGAAAACATTTTACAGCTGTTGAAGGACTGAAACGCTCCCATCTATGTGAGTAAACTAAAGTCAAAGACTAGGGGGCCCCTTCCCTTCATGCAGCTTACATCTCCCAGCTGTTACATTGGAGACAGAAGTTGTACACATTTAGAATCAAAGATAAACATTAAGGTAGGCTACAAATCAATGCACGCACATATCCTTGTTTTAAATACTTGCTGAGGACCTTGCCTTGACTTCTACTCATTTAAACCCTCTCTATGGCCTAACCCTAACCCTAAACCTAACCATTTCCACTACATACCTTACCCTAACCTAAACCTAATTTATACCTTAGTCCTAAACCTAAACCCTGGCCAAAAAAGACCAAAAAAGGCCCTCACCATACATCAAAGTCCTCACTTGGTTAATAAAATACAATAAATATGTTCTCACTCAACTGCAAGTATACACACACACACACACACACACACACACACACACACACACACACACAGAATAATGTAAATTACTCATTCCTCAAACAAAGGAGTCGATTAAAGATGAGTAAACCCCTAAAGTTGAACGTCCTATAAGGTGTTAGTTGAAGCTTTCTGTTGATGTGAGGTGAAGCTTTTAGTGAGGAATTTAAACAATATGGTTGTCTTAGGATAGGTATTAATAGTCACCTTTTAACAATGCATGATGGGAATCAACATGAGCCCAGGGTAAAAGATCAGAATGCAGGCATGGTACGCAGTATGCTAAGTGATGCCCCTTCAGAAAAATAAAACCAAAGACGCGAGTGATTGTGCTGCAAAAATCATCAACAATAAATGTATCAGAACTGTCTTAGTTTTTCAGTTGTTCATGCACACAACCATGTTAACATTATCACAATAAAGGTAGTGATGGCAAAAATGGTTTGGCTGAACGTAGACTTTGTGGACTAGTGTGAGAAGAACCATCTGTGCTTAAACACCAGTAAGACCAAGGAGATGGTGATCGACTTCAGGACAAGACCCCCACCTCACTCACCCGTGAACATCCAGGGGCAGGACATAGAAACTGTGGAGAGTTTCAAATACCTGGGTGTTCACGTCAACAATAAGCTGGACTGGACTCATAACACCAAAGCTATGTATAAGAAGGGCCAGAGCCGCCTCCACCTCCTGAGGAGGCTGAGGTCCTTTGGAGTGAGCAGGCCTCTGCTTAAAAACTTTTTATGACTCTGTGGTGGCCTCAGCCCTCCTCTACGCTGTCGTCTGCTGGGCCCCTGGCAGCACAGTGCGGGACAGAAAGAGGCTGAATAAGTACCCTATCGTTCTCAAATTCCATTATACTTAATGTCACATCCGAGTCTTGTATATGTAATTTTTGTTTGATTCCCGTTGAAACAATAAAGTCAACAAGACAATACCCAACCAAACACTGTCTTCCAGCAGAAATTTCACTAGACCTTCATTCCAACTGTTCTTAGACCAAAAGCAAGGAAAGGAAAAGCTCAATAAAAATGTTTAACTAGCTGGTCATATGTTCGCCTAATGTCCATCCACTCAATCTATGTCTTCATAAGATAAATTCACAGATATTAGGAATAAATAACATCAATATGTAAACCGATCAGTTACATTAATGCTCAGATAATTGTGGAAGTAACTTTTCATTTAGCACATTAGCGTTCTCACTAAGTTTAGAAACTATTTGCTAGTTGGGCTTCGATACCTGCAAGTACGCTAACAACATTCACAGAATGTTCCTCTGCCATCTACATCACTGTCCTGGCTCTCTATACATCCACACAGACTTCACTACAGCAGTAGCAGTCATGGCTCCACAAAAGACCACCGTTAATAGCTGTGCTGGTTTCTTCTCACCTTTCTTCTTCTTGTTATGAGTGGTCTTAACATTTTTGACCCCCGTTGTTTAACAACTTCAGCAGAGACCCTGGTATCTGTGTTTATTTTAACACAGCTTTATTGATCACTGCTGGTAATAATTACATTTCAAAGTCCACCATGTGCAGGATTGTACACTAACTGTGCACATCTGTGCACTACGTCCCTCATCTGAATGGTTTTGCTACATATATTAATGAGGTCTAACATCTCGCTGTCTCTCCACTGAGTGCTGCTGTGGCAGACAGATGCCGTCTGTCTTCTATTAATGCTAACTACTATCATCTGCAGCTATCGCTGGCGCAAAGTTGTGACGAATGTCGATGTAAAGTGAAGCATCAAATCAGCCTTGGTTGGTCCCACTAGTCACATCGTAAAAGATCCGACCACATATGGAAGTGGCTCAAATCTGACTTGAAAAACAAAAAACGTATGGGCCAGATCTGTGTGTTCCCAGTGGTTCTGAAAAGGCTGGTCACTTCACCTACACCCCCCCCAAAAAACAGATTTGGGCCAGATTTGCCTGCAGTGAGAGCAGGGCAATAAGCAGGCAGGCAAACAGTATAACTGAATGATTAAAGAACACAGAACTTTAGAGCCTATATTGTGATCCAACGGTGGCGTGATCTACACTCACTAAAGTAAAGCTTTTTTGGATGTTTTCTTTTTTGCAGGAACTCCTTTCCTTTCCTTTCTCTGTCTGTATGACAAAAATGAAACATTTATGTACATTTAGACCCAAAGCTGCTCTGTTCATCTGCTTTATTTTTGAGTGAGGTAAATTTAATTGACTATTATTCCAACAGGCGTCTTCTTGTCTCCTTATGCTCACTTGTCAAGTATTTTCTACTCTCTGCTGTTATCACTGTCCATCCTGTGAGTGTGTTTTTGGTGTTCATATGCAAGCTGAAACAGACAGGGGGACCTAATCTTATCTGCTGCAGGAAACACATTTAAAAGCCTTGAACCAAGCAACTGGACAGGAAACAGGTTTCTAATCTGAGCAAAAGGAAGGAAAAACTAGTGACCTGAAAAAGAAGCAGAAAGGAGGTTCCTTTATGAAAAGTTAAAGTGGGGTGTTTCCGTTATTCATTGGTATGTGCCTAAACAACAGACTCTCTAGACCTTTAGGATGAGCAAAGTCCAAAGACTTACTTCATTGGTGGAGAAAGAAACTGAAGAAAGACAAAGAGCATGTTTTTGTTTTAATCACAGAGATTTTATCTGGAACTCTCCACAATAATATAAATATTTATCAAAATGGATGTTTTCTCTTTTTTAACAACTGCATCTAAGTAGGCAAGACCAGACCAGGGGTCCCATTAATAAAACACTGCGTAGGGTCTATACTAAAAGTTTGAGTATGCCAAAACCAACAATGGCGCATGAAAAAAATAAATGAATAAAATCCAGATTTATAAAACCAAATGCACTGCAACTACATTAATGCGCTGCAAACAAAAAGTACCCCAAACACAAAACACAGGCTAACACACCAAAACACGCAACGGGAAAATGCAGCAAAAGAGAAATGCTGCAATCACAGCAGTTACACACACAAAGTGCAAACATGCTGCAAACATAAATGATGCTGACACACAAACACACACAATACATGCAAAGGCAAAATGCTGCAAGTAGCAAAAACTGCTGAAAGTTAAGAAAAGCTGAAAACTAGCTCTGAGTAACAGAAGTTGGCTACTCCAGACAGCTAGGAGGAGTCAAGCACCAATACAGTCATATCTACAGACCTCAGATATTAGTGTCACTACCCGATCTGTACCGGTATCCGCTCCTTTTGCGCATGCGTAAACAGAATAACTTCGATTTATTAGTTTAGAAAAAAGTATTTCCATCCTTTCCTACAAAATGCTATGATTCGCTTTATAACAACTGAACTCATTTTGTACGACACATATATTGTGTTAGAAAATGATTTATTAATCTCGGTGAGAGAGCTGTATCATATTTATGCTGTCAATGCGCCCTCTGGTGGACACATCACAGACACATTGTTTATTTCCTGCAAAAACATAACTGCAGGTGACGAAAGACTGCAAACGGATCCATTCTTTGATCAACACTGCTGGAGTGCCCAGCTAAGAACAGAGAAAATAAAATATTCAAATGAATTAAAATTTTCGCTCTGTGTGACATAATCATTGTGCATGCTAAGAGCTATAGACATGATATACGTAGACGCCTCATTACGGGCTGGTGCGCGTTTAAAGGTATTTCTCATCAACATAACACAGAGCGGTTCTGATGGTGAAAGTCTTTGGGGGAGATCGCAAGGTTTCCAGATATGATTCAGTGCTGGTAGTTCTACTTTTCCCACTGTTGTTCTTTTGCAGATTCTGCCTAATGCAACACGTGCTGACAATGGACTGTGGTGATTTGAAAAAAATTGCAAAAAAATTTAATCATAAAAATAGAAAAGTTCTGAAGGGGTTACTTGTTGAATTAGTAGTTTAACTGCTGGTTTATCTCAAACATTCCTCTTTAGAAAACCTTAACCAAAATATAATTAAAACCAAAATATCCTATGTAAAATATATATTTGCTTACTTCATTATTATTATTTCGTCTTTGCTAAAACAAAAATTCAGTTTTAGAACCAACACAATTCATTTGTAATGCTGATAGCAATGTGTAATGGCAAACGTCTTATCTTACCTTCTTCTTCTCCAAACATCTATTCAGCAAGAGTTTCACCAAGAACAGAGGAAGGAAGAAGATTAGGCCCCGAGGAACCGTTCTTAAGCCTTTAATGTGAATCAAACAATCTTAGCAAAGCCTAGAGCAAGATCATTTCTATGTAAACACCCATTAGTGTGTGCTAACCTGTAATTTTACAACGCAGAGCAGCAATGTTGCTTGCTCTGTAGGGAAACGTATACTAGATATCAGACAGAGAATTGTGGATACCATTTTGCAACAGAGATCATTAACTCTCTCTGTGTTTGGCACTTATGGACACAGATTAAATTAACCTTGCCTGCAAGCGGAATTCTCGCGGCATCAGTGCGTTCACAAACACACGACAAACCATCTTGTCCCGCACCCACATCAACCATTCGAGACCGACCCAAAACAGGTCGGCCAATCACATTGCAGTATTACAGTTTAAGACATAAAGCTGTGATGAAAGCAATAGCTGCTGAGCCAACAGGCGAACGTAAATAAACATGGCAGCTCTGGAGCTGCCATGTTGAGTCTTTTATTCATGAGTCTTTTATTCATTTTTAAATGAATTCGGTCTTTATGTTATTGGGCACATGTGGGTCCCACTGCTCCCCCAATCATCAGGCCACCCTGGGGTAAAGCAGGCCCACAGAACCCGGGAAGCAGAGCCCTGAATGCACAGGGGCACACAACCACAAACATAAATATAATTTTATTGGACTTTTATGTGAAATACCAACACAAATTTTTATACAATTATAAAGTAGAAAGAAAATTATACATGATTACTTTTTATTACAAATAAAAAACTAAAAAGGGTATTGTGCAAGTATTTAGAAGGGGCATCCTGGTGAGCATAGTCAATACTTTGTGGAACTACCTTTTGCTGCAAATACAGCTGCAAGTCTTCTAAGGTATGTCTCTACCAGTTTTGTAGATTTCGTGATTGGAAGTTTTGCCCATTCTTCTTTGCAAAACAGCTCAAGCTCAGTCATATTAGATGGAGAGCGTTTATGAACAGCAGTTTTCAGATGTTGCCACAGATTCTTGAATGGGTTTAGGTTCTGACTTTGACTGGGCCATTCTAACACATGAATATGCTTTGTTTTAAACAAAGCATCTCACTTTTGCCCTGGCTTTATGTTTAGGGTCGTTGTCCAGCTAGAAAGTGAACCTCCGCACCAGTCACAAATCTTTTGTAGTCTCCAACAGGTTTTCTTCCCAGATTAGCCTGTATTTGGCTCCATCCATCTTCCCATCAACTCTTCCCTGTCCCTGCTGAAGAGAAGCACCCCCAGAGCATGATGCTGCCACCACCATATTTGACAGTGGGGATGGTGAGTTAAGACTGATGTGCAGTTAGTTCTCTGTTACACATACATTTTAGCATTTTGGCCAAAAAGTTACATTTTGGTCTCGTCTGACAAAAGCACCTCCTTCCACATGTTTGCTGTGTCCCCAACATGACTTCTGACAAACTGTAAACAGGACTTCTTATGGTCGTCTTTTGACAATGGCTTTTTTTATTGCCACTCTTCCATAAAGACCACATTTGTGCAGTGCATGATTAAGGCTACGTTCACACTGCAGCCTGAAGTGACCCAATTCAGATTTTTTTGCCCATATGTGACCTGTATCTGATCTTTTTATGACAGTCTGAACAACACAGATCGGATTTTTTCGAATGCGACCCAGGCCACTTGGATATGTGGCACATGTGGGTCCCACTGCTCTATGTATCTGATCTTTTCAAATGTGACCTGTGTCTGTACGGCCGGGTCGCATTTATCCGACATGTACGTCACAGATACTCGACAAACATCACTATTCTGCGTCCTGCTATGCAGAAGCGGGAAGAAAGACGACACCCAGAGTGGACTACAATGAGGAGAGCAGTCAGTGGAGAGAAAGCTCCGGTTAGAAAATAAATTAATGACCGCAAAATGCGCGCCAGCATTATAATCCATGTTTACTTCCACAAACACTGAGGACGCTTGCTACCTGTGACGTCATTGCATCCTCGAGTGTGCATGCGGGACACTTGAACGCATTCAGTTCACACAGGAGATCACATACAAGTCGCATATATTTGGAAATGCACGCAAAAAAATCCGATTTCACAAAAAAATCGGAATTGAGCATTGAGACCTGCAGTGTGAACGTAGCCTTATAGTCGTCCTGTGGACAGATTCCCCTCACCTGAGCTGTGGACCTCTGCAGTTCATCCAGAGTCACCATGGGCCTCTTGGCTGCATCTCTGACCAGTGCTTTCCTTGTTCAGCCTGTCAGTCTAGATGGACGGCCTTGTCTGGGTAGGTTTACAGTTGTACCATACTCCATTCCAGATGATGGAATGAACAGTGCTCTGTGAGATGTTCAAAGCTTGGGAAATCTTTCTATAGTCTAAGCCTGCTTTAAACTGCTCCACAACTTTATCCCTGGTGTTTTCCTTGATCCTATTTGCTCCCCAATATTCTCTTAACCAACCTCTGAGGCTGTCACAGAGCAGCTGTATTTGTACTGAGATTAGATTACACACAGGTGGACCCTATTCAGTCATAAGTCATCATCAAGGAACATCTGAAGGCATCTGTTTGCAATCATAAAAATAAGGCTGAATACTTGTGTGCACTGCAGTTTTCAGTTTTTTATTTGTAAAAAATATTTTAAATGTAAAATTTTCTTTCTATTTCCCAATTATATAGCCCTTTGAGTTGGTCTTTTACATAAGATTTCAATGAAGTATATTTATGTTTGTGATTGTAATGTGACAAAATGTGGAAAATGTCAGGGGATGTGAATACTTTTGCAAGCCACTTTGGTGAGAAAGATCATAACATTTTAATATTCCAAGAAATCATGTCACAGGCTGTTGTATGTAACAATTTCCCTCAGCAACTTCCAAAAGTTAATAGCTTTTTCACATTCCCTCAGTGCACAGTGAATTGTGAATGGGCTCCTTGTAGAAGCCATTATCCTGTCTGTCGTCTGCTAAGGACATGGTGATACATGGACAGCCCAGAAACCGGACTGTGGCCCACTGTAGCTGCAGATAATGCACGATCTGAGCCACAGCTGCCTACTGGATGATTGACAATTAACCCAGATTGGAGATCGAGTTAGATCAATTGGATTATTCTATCAAGTTACATTTAACAATTCTCAGTTTCAAAGACTTCATTAAGACTTAATTTCTCCCTCAGCATGTGAAAAACTGTATATGAAATCTTGTTATTTCTTTTTTTTGGGGGGGGGGGCGTATACAGTAGGTAAGTTGTAGCTCTGTACAGTGGATTTCTTCTGTTGTCATGTGAGTGGTGTAAAAGCATCTAGAGGTTAGAATAGTTACTTCTTGATATATTTTGTTTATATACTTTAGTTGCTTTTTCTTTCTGCCAGACCTCCCACCTGAGTTCTGATTTTGAAACTACTAGGGTCTGCATTTAGACTTCCTTCTTTTCTCCTTTGACTGCTGGCTTATTGTGTTTGCTTTGGGTGTAGTTCTCATCCTTCAGGCCTTCATTTGTGGATCTACCTCAGTTTCCTGGATTTCCTGCCTTGCACCATCATCTGTGATTAAAGTTCAGATTTTAGTTGCATCTGCCAGCTTCCTGCCTGCTCTCTGCATCCTTCGCATCTTGGAACATGACATACTATCAGCTGAGTGCAGCTTTGTCCATGTTGTGGAAATCCCTGCAGCTCTGTGTCTTCAAACAGATGGTTTGGATTGTTCAAATTGGATGTTTTCAATCTGTAGTTGACAAGACTTCTGTGTAAACATCCTGATGTCTCATTAGACTAAATGAAAGAGACACCCGAAAGAGGCCAAATTGTTTCATCCTTTTAAAAGATAAGCTTTGGATTCACAGATTATTTTTAGGAAAAAAAATGATATTTGAAATGTTAAATAGAGCCATAATTACTACCCATAACAACAAATCCCCCATTCCCTTAGAAATTCAGGTTTTGTTAAACAAAGAACCAACCTGTTAATCAAAACACTTTTTAAATTTAGAGTGCTGTTTCATTTGAAGAGAAACTACTGATCAAATATCCCAAAAACATCTAAGATATCTGGATGTATGCCTGTATGGAGGACCAGTCCTGCCATAATTAAAAAAAACGTTTTGCCAAATAAAAAAAAATAAAAAAATCCGCCATCAGAACCAGCGGTACTTCACACACAACTAGGCCGAGAGAAGGGAACTACAGACGGGCTAACATTAGCCCTGGCTGCCGTTAGCCTCGGAGATCTGCGGGTCACTCTGGTCTGCTCAACGTTGGACTTTTTTTTTTAATTACGCACTAACTCTGTAAACAGGCCATATAGGGAAGCTTAAAGGTATAATGTTCTCGCCTCAAACGATCTGAAAACGTACTTTTAAAGAACAACAGCAGCAGAAAAGGTAATTTTTAACTTACCACTGTGAGCTCTGTTTGCACTGTCCAGAATCAAGCTGTGGCCGTAGTGCATTCTGGGAAAGCAGCCAGTCTGAAGAACGCACAAGTCTGCTCTGATGCATGCTCGTTTCCAGGGAGCTAGGCCTTGGCCAATAGTTGTGATGCTTTGCCGGTGACACTACCCCCCTCCCCCTCTCCCCGCATCGTTTTAACATTACTGGCTGCAGTCAGACAGACCAAGTGGAAAAAGACGAAGTAAAAAACTGCGAAGTAGAAATAGTCGAAGTGGAAAAAGGGGAGAAGGAGAACAAAGGGCAGGCGAAAATTCAGGCGAATTCTCGCATTCTTTTGGGCAATTCTAGCAGTTGTTCAAACCTAAACCTATAACGGTTCGGGCAATGGCCAGTAAAGGAAAGGAGTCCCCAGCTGCAAAAGATCTCAATGACAAGGAGGCCTAGTTAGACTCTTCCACTTAGTTTTAGAAGGGGAGTTGAAAAGGGTTTAGGTTTTTCTATTTGTTTTTTTTGGGGGGGGGGGTTTTGTAATTGAATTCGGGAAGTTTAATTATTTATGTCCTCTTCCTCATAGGTTGCTGATTTTAGTATTGTACTGATTAGTTTGGTTTTTTGTTGTAGTTTTGTTTAGGTAATTGTAGTTCATGTTCCCCTCTTGTGTCAAAATGGTCTGATCAACCAGTGTATATATGTTTCCCTTGTGTGTCAGTTTGAGAGAAGTCTGTTCCTGTGTGGTAAATAAATTTGTTACTAATTTTTCTGAAAGATTTCCCTGTGCTTCTCTGATTTTTTTCGGCTTGGTCCCTGACACTGTTAATGGGGAGTTTTCCTCTTCGCTGTCGCTTCATGCTTGCTCGGTATGAGGGATTGCTGCAAAGCCATGGACAATGCAGATGACTCTCCCTGTGGGTCTACGCGTCTTCAGGAGGAGTGAATGCTGCTTGTTAAGACTTGATGCAATCTACTGGGTTTCCTTAGATAGGAAATTTTTTGACCAATATGTATAATCTGACCCAATCAGTATAATCTGATTGAATTTGACTTTGGAAAGTGCTAAATGCTTTTATTTAACTGAATATAGTTGTAAAAACTAAGCTCTGTGCGGAGCCTGCCTGAAGTCCACACAGACGTTCACGGACTCCTGTTCATGCAAGCAGATGGGAGCCTTAAAGGCCACTACATACTCCAAGAGAACAGAAACAATTTGTCTCGCTCCAGCAGTGAATGGTATCATTTTGTTCTGTCAGCCCCGTTTTTGTGGGTCTCTCTGCTTGTTCTCGACACGTCTGGGCAGAATTTCTTTACATCTTTTACAGGCATTAGGGGACCGCCTCTCACAGTGGGGAGCCACCGCTATCGATCCAGGCTCTGCCCCTCTCATTTTCCCTTTTGTTTGTGGCCCTTCGTGAGCAGTGGTCCACACACCGGAGACAAGCAACCGGTGTCTGAATGGAGTTCAGAGACCTTCCACATATGCAGGCAGAATCGAAGCTAAGTACATCAGGTCTTTTTCCAGCGTCGGAAACATGGAAACAGGTTTGTAACCTTTCCTAAGCTGTGCAGGAGAAAAGCAAACCCGGTACCTAGCCGCACCTCTGCTGCGCAGAGATCCAGAGGCTCCGGCCTCCGCAGCGCCAAGTTCCTATGGCCAGTGACCCGCATAAAGGAGTGGGAGCCACTACCTCACAGCCCCGCCTGAGCTAGCCACCTGTTTGCTGCCCAGACAATCAGCTTTCACGCTAGTCCAACTTCTTCCAACCGGACGGCCCAAAGTCAACCAAACTGACAAAGGCGGAGGAGTGGCAGAGAAATAAGCAGGGAACGTTTAAAATGGTTTACTTTTTAATGTGTATCACTGTGTTTTGAGGTTTAACTGAGATAGACCTGGAGCTAACGGGCTAAGCATCCCGCTACCATTCTTGAAACAAAGCTTTGCTGATGTATTTTGGGTGTGTTATATAGTTATAACAAACATTATCTCCATAAGGTTTTATACATTGATGGGACATAAAGTTTTGTGTTTTCCAGTCCAATCATTATGACAAAATAGTGCTTAAAAGTATTTTTAAGGAGCAGCAAACGTCTGCTAACTTTAGCTACAATTAGATTCTCTAATGACTCGCTATTACCCTAGTAAACATAACTGCGGTGTTTTAAACATAATGTTTATTGTTGTTTAGCTCCACCATTGTCCAATAGCGCTACAAGCGATAGTCCACCATTAATAGGGAACATTAATCTCAAATTAATGCCGTTTCATGTAACTTAAGGTTAACTGATCAAGCTAATGTAAACAATGACTGCAGCATTTGAAGCATGCAGCCAACCGTATTTTCTCTTTTTATAACTGTTTAATAAAAGAAAAGAAAATAGCAGAAGTTTTAGATTCATTAAAAAAGACGTTTTGTGTGTCCTGGGCGTCTGGATTGATGATGCGACAGCAGATGTTACTTAGTGAAGTTGCAATCAGAAACGGAAATATCTTTGACAGGCTGCCACAGTTTTGGCTCTAAATCATAATGGGTCCTGATTATTTTTTTCCAATGTAATTTCAAGGATGTTCTCTGAGAGAGAGAAGGTATTTTCTCCTTCCCCTCAGCCTGTATATTCTCCATAGTGAAGTTACAAACATGCAACTTACAAATTAACTTACTTTCAACTATAATCATTTGGCATACCCATTTCTTATTAGGCCCAGCCAAAATGAAATTTCTGGCTGTGCCACTGAGGTAAATAAGATGAGTATTCTACCCCAAAAATAAGATAATTAGATATCCTGCATTTGAAATAAGATTATGGAGATGAGTTGTTCATACTTCAAGAGCAAAAATCTTATTCCATAGGCAGATCATTTAAACTTGCCTGCTCAAATCAAGGTCAAATACGACAATTTCAAGGAAATTTTTACTTATGTTTTGTTCCCAGTATGACAATGTATTTCCACCTAATTCTGTATTTTTATGATCCTCTAATTCTTTTCTCAGACCCTCCTGAGGGGAAGTAGCCAAGCAATCCACAAAGATGTGTTTAATTAACTAAAAACTGAAGAATTTGTCAGTTAACGTGATTAAACAGAATCAGGTTTTTACAGGACAATATTGGCGTTTCGTCTTCCTTGTGACCAAGGTTATATCTAGGCAACCTGATTTTATTATTATTATCATTATTATTATTTTGCTTGTAAGACTCACAAACGTGCACTGAGTGAGTAGTTATATGGCTTTTCCCAAGACAACATCAATGTTAAGTATTTTAGAGTTATTCAGTGTAACTCAGAACTGTCAAAATCTATGACCAAGCAGACAGGCCTATAATGGATCCAGCTGAACCAGGTAGCCCCAACATGGCTGCACATAAAGCAGTTGGTGACAGTGGTGTTGTGACAAGTGACCAAGCAAAAAATTGCAAAGTAGCTTGTGATTCTGTTATGCGCGAATCACAATGCAGTCCTCTGCATTGTTTATGCACTTTGTGAACTGTTCAGTGTTTTATGTATCTGTATGACTGCTCTATTAGCTGCTTACATAATAGTTTAGGTGATCTGCGGAATACAGCATTGATAAGAGTGGAACATGCACAGAAATTACTAAAAAAAAACTTCAGTAAAGAATATAAATATTTGTACCAGTTTATGAAGACAATCATTATTCTCATCACCACTTGTTTCAGTCTTAACATCCACATCAGGATCCATCATGGCTTTTGGTTGTCATTCATACTTTGGCTCAACCACAAGTTAAAGCCTTGCAGCTATAACGCTCAATTAAAGTTGTATACTTCATGAGAAAAGTTCGTCAGACCGAATGAAAATTCTGATTGTATCTCCTGCTTTCTGTCATTATGTCCCAGGACAAAAAGAATCACTTAAAGGAGCAATAGGTGATATTTCACCACTAGGTGGTGCTTGAGCACTCTCTGTAGACCAGAACAACATCTGTGACAAGCCACATCTCCGGCCTCTCCTTTCCTTCCTCAACTGCCTTCTATGCACATATTTGAAAAAGGACAAAAACACAGCAAAACAGCCTCACCTTTCTCATAACGAAAACATAAACAATATAAACTCATAACTTTATAATGCTGTTACCAAGAGAACATTTTGATCTGCTAGGGCTCTCTCTGCCATGTTACTCCAATACTGCGCTGCTCTGACATTGGCCTTTTAGGGCTGGGAGGGGCTGAGCCCTGAGTGGCATCTGTTCACATGCACATACATGCAGGCGCGGCCAGCCTGGCTATGTAAACTAGAGACTGGAGAACAACATAGAGAGATGGTGTGTGACGTCAGACCACGGTCCATCTGAAATATTATCTTTAGCTCTTCGCATCACTATTTTTTAGTTCATTCTACCTAAAATAATTAAAATTGGCCTACTGCTCCTTTAAAAACCATGATCCAGGATGATTAATTAATTTATGTAATTATTTTGGTTGTTAACTGCTGAAAATAAAGTTAACCCTTTAAGTATATTTCACAACATCTTACCTCCATGGTTCTTGTTCCCCTCCTTTCTTGTGGTCATGGTTCTGGTCTCAGTGGGACAGCTAGACCTTGATGACAACCCAGCAGGTGTTTGGACTGCAGGTCCTGTTATGGTGTTGGTTGTGGCAGGCAGAGAGAACAAAGCAATCCTTTGTAATATTAGGTCCACACTATCTTTTTCATTACATTCACCACCTTCCAAAGATTGAATACCTCTGGAGTAATAGGTGCTGGAAGAACTGAATTGGCTTTGGAGATTGGGGACCATGTGTACAACCTGGGATTGTAAGAAATTATCCATCTGAAGGTTCTCAGCTGAGGAAAGGGGTACCGGAGAACAACCCATCTCTGGAACAGTGATGGGATGGTGCGAAGGAACTGGAGAACTTGGAGATATGGGTGAACGTTGATAGTTATAGGGTCGGATTGGTGTGTCAGAAGAACTGTCTAGGCTGCTGAGAGAGGCTGAAGGGCTGGCAGCTGTAGACGGAGGGCTTGGGTTGTAGTTCTGATGGTCATTTGTGCTCTGCAGGGAGCGGTTTGAAGCCTTTGGGCTCATCAATCTCGCCTCTGGCTTGGCACTGGAGGCTGGAGAGATGGTGCTTACAAGGCTGTCCAGATCCAGGGGAAACTTGTTAAGACGTGGAGTTTCTTTGGCTTTTGACAGAGGATTCTTGATGGCCCGAAGCCGTTGTTGGGAAACCTCTTTTGATCCACCTTCTTCAAAGGAATTCCCACTATGCAGACCATTCCAGTTAGAATTAGCATCAACAGGCTTAATTCCTGGAGACAACCTGCCTTCACCAGCATCTCTTGGAATTCCCAGTTTCCCCTCGACTGGAAATTGGAAGTCAAGAATTGACATGGTGCCATGGTTTAACCCACGAGGCTCTCTATTATCTTGCATCAGCTCTTGCCCTTGGTTCACCTCAGACTTGAAAACATTTGCTTCCCGCTGTTGTGGCCAGTTGAGCTTGGAGCCATAGTACTCCCTCTGTGGCTGAGGGCTGTGATAGGATGTCAGCTTATTAGCTGGGATGGTATAGCCTCCACCACTAGAGTATTCCAAGCTGGATGTGGAGCTGTAAAGGCTGTCGTTGTCACTGCCAGGCCCTGATAAAGTTGAGTAAAAGTTGGGGTTTAACCTGCTTTGGAAGGAAGCAGCTCTGGTCACAGAGGAGCTACTGCTGGTGATGATTGGCCTGTTCATAGTTCCTCTGTTGAAGGACAAGCTGCTGCCTACCGCACGGGTCTTGAGGACAGGGCTGAGACTTGAGCTCAGACATATGTGGGAGTCAGTTGCAAAGCCCATGCTATTGATGCTGACGTCAAGAGCGGGAGACTGACCACCCCCTCCCTGTTTCACAGTGGGTTTATTGTGGTTAAGGATGAAATGGGAGGAAGAAGGGGAAATGGGCGTGGAAACAGAGGAAGCTGAGTTGACGGACGTCATGTCATCCACACTGTCATCGTCGAATGATCTCTTCAGTGCTGCAAATGGAAACAAGGAATATTCAACTTATTATATGGTCTCTCATTTTGGTCAGTAGTAATAAACAGATCTGATACCACTTCAGTTCAAATCAACTTCATATTTCTAAAAGCTTCAACTTAACTGAGACTGGAAAACCCAGAAAGAGAAACATTAAAGAAATTACATTGAAATGAAATTTCAGCTGCATATTAGCATATTAGCTGCATATTATTAGCTACCAAATATTTATTTACTTGTTTACTAAAAATGTGTTGCACTGGTGGCGCTGCGGCATGAAGGAGAACCCTCCTTCGTTGTGTGAGAACTATAGATGGAGACTATTTTTGATGGATGATGGAGCAAAACCCCTTCATTTCCAAAGACCAGATGAGCAAGACAGGAATTCAGACACGGGATGTGTAAAGCGGATCTGGTATATTTAAAAATGAAAGAGGGAGAGCAGCGGAGCTGTCTGGCTGCATGAACAGATTCGACGTGCATCCAGTTTGGATTGCCGTACAACACATCTTGCAATGGATGACGGAGCGTACACGACACTAGTCAGTGTGATGTGTCGAGGACTTATAGCCTTCGCATACGGGGTCTCTGCTCTATTCTTATGCCTAAACTGCCTCAGATTAAAGTATTTAAAGTAACTTTTACTTAAGGCTATCACCATAACAAGCTTTGCTGGATGAGAAACTGTCCCTCATATTATTGAGACAAATGATAATATTGTTGCTTAATTTCTGAGGATCATTTAACACTGGAACTGAAGGACATCTTAAATATCTGTGGGGGGGGGGGGGGGGGTGACAGTAAACTCAGTCTTTGTTGCGCACAACATTTAGTTGTTATTCATGAAATCCTGAAGTCAGGGACATTTCCCGGGGTAGTGTTAGCTGAGGACAGGGCATCCAAAATGGGGACTTTGCTTGGAAACTGGGATGTCTTGTCACGGTAAGCTACACTGTCTGTGTGCGCACACCATTTGCACTGTCCTAATTATATATTACTCGGCAATTAAAGGCTCCTGTTATTGTGGACTGTCGAGAAGACAGAGACACCCCATCAGGATGGGAAAAATGCATTAGATTATTATGTTTTAGGTTCAGATGCGTGTTGGTCATATTGCTGAATGTAGTTGCTACTGCTGCTACAACAAATGTGACATTCCGGATCAAACAGGTTAAGTGGTTCACCGCGGCCTTTCAGCTTGAATCCAGTGTGCTCCCACACGGCAGCTGTGACATTCGACTTTGAAACCAATTCCATCTCAGTTTTCCTAAACCTCAACCATCCATCCATCCATTTTCTAACATGTCTATCCCTTTTTGGGGTCATGAGGGGTGCAGGTGCCTATCTCCAGCTGTCAATGGGCGAGAGGCGGGGTACACCCTGGACAAGTTGGCAGTCTATCACAGTAAACTTCAACCTGGATTTCTCTACTAAGTAAAACGCTGATAAATATGCAAAACAACTTTTAAAACAGATCATCGTAATTAAATTAATATGGGAAAAACAATTAGTCAGTACAAGCACCCATGGTAACATGATCATCCAAGCAAGCTTTAAACAAAAAATCCAGCCATATGCTAAAGATACGACCATTGTGGTATGGTCATCCAATCACATGCTTTTTTTTTACTTTTTAATTAGATACTTGGATACGCCATCCATTGTTCCTTATTTTGTACCTTTTTTTAAAAAAACATCTGTAATTGTTCCAGTTGCCAAGAAAGTTTGTAACCAGGTGAACAAGGATTTTAGTCTGGTGGCTCTCAACTCCAGTGTAATGAAATCATTAGAAAAACTATTGCTTAATGAGCTTTGTATAGAGGTGGATCCACACCTGGATCAGTATCAATTTGCACATGAAAGGAAATAAATAGAAAGTGATGCCATTTTAGGCGCAGTTCCACCAGCCCTCCTCGTTTTCTCACACCCGGCTCGGCTCCTCCCCGCTTGGATTATCTTCGCCCGTTTTGTGAGTCAACCCCCACTCCCCCTGTTTGCTAGATTGCCTTGGATATAGTTAAGGAGTAATCCACCAGAATAAATATCTGGATCACACAATTAATAATAAAATAAGGCACAGCTGCTCTCCCCTGCTATCTTGAAGTTGTATGTTGAAAGAGCAGAGAGGCGGAGCCGTTTAGCTTGCAAATGTCGGACCTCTCAGCCTCTTGCCTGGGATTTTCATTCACAAGGTTAAAATTTAAAGC
This sequence comes from Fundulus heteroclitus, assembly GCF_011125445.2. Lineage (NCBI taxonomy): Eukaryota > Metazoa > Chordata > Actinopteri > Cyprinodontiformes > Fundulidae > Fundulus > Fundulus heteroclitus. The sequence goes on along the minus strand of NC_046376.1, from coordinate 35,467,033 downwards.
TTTATATTGGATCTTTATAACCACAGGGAGGGGCTGAGTCCTGAGTGGCAGCTCTTCACGTTCTTATTCCTGCACGTACGCACATGTACATGCACACACGGCCGGCCCAGCTAATGTAAACAAGAGATTGGAGAACAACATAGAGAGATGCGATGTGACGCCACACCATAGTCCATCTGAAATTATTACCTTTAGTTCTTCACATCAATATTTTTAGTTCTTTCTATCTAAAATAATTTAATTTAGCTAATTCCTCCTTTAATATTAATGTTGTGGCTCTTCAGTGTTTCTGGAAAACCTTCTAATTTCTCCTCGCCCTGCAGCCAATCCTGAAACACTCGAAAGTACGAGCCCTCTAGGGGACATGGGGAATTGTTTTTTGCTCCTGAATGCACCATAGCTTTCTGACGCTCGCGAATGCATCACACTGGTCTGTGCGCTGTGCTGTTTAGATGCACATTTGAATTTCCGCTTAAGAGAAACCTTTGCAGTTTCAAAACTCACGTCGGCTCTCACGGTTTATTGTTTGTAAATGAACCTGCCAAACAACCACAGCTTTTTTTCCCACAAGAGGTATATTAAAACGTTTTGGTATCATTATTTTAAGAACAAGTAAGTGTTTGGTAAAATTTGAATCCGTTTTCCTCATCGATATTCAGTTTTACAGAGTGAGGCGCGCTCCCGTGACAGGGGATACATATCTCGGCAGGCATGCACTTTTCGGAAACATGCACTTATTTGCGAGGTAACGCAAAAATTAAAAAAAAAATTCCCCATGTCCCGTAGGGGGCTCCGTACGAAAGTGAGCAGAGCTGTGCTGTGCGAGACTAATACAAGCCAGTGGAGCTGGGCCTTTTAACTATTATGCACCTGGTCTTAAAACACTTGGAGAATCCCGCAGGCATATGCAAGACTGGTTTCTAATCATTTTTGCTCTGCTTTTAATTCAATCCAGCCAAATTGATTCAGTTGAATGTCAACCCATTCTTTTTTCATTCTTAAATAAATTGTATGTTTATTTCACGTCCAACAAGTCACAGCTGAAATTGAACTCTGTCTGATCAAACACTTTTTAGTAGTTCTGATGATCCTTAGGGCTGGATCACTTCAACGTTTTAGTCGCACTCTACACACCCATGAGTTGGCTCTCAGCCATATTAATATGTGGAAGAATTCTCTGCACATATTGTTTGTACATCAGACTGTGTGTGTGTGTGTGTGTGTGTGTGTGTGTGTGTGTGTGTGTGTGTGTGTGTGTGTGTGTGTGTGTGTGTGTGTGTGTGTGTGTGTTTATGAATGTAGTTATGTATATGTGTATTTAGGAATGTGTATATGAATGCTTCTGAACATATGTATATACATATTTATGCAGATTATATTCTCTCCAGTTGCAATGTCTCTGCAATTCTCTGCAACAAAACCTCGGAATATTGTACAAAGTGTTAAATAATGCACATGTGAATATCTGTTTTTTTCTCATATATTCTTCTATTATTCCTATACAACCTGCATTTGTTTTGTTCCATATTATGCATTTCTACATTTCTTACTTATGTCAGCTGTATGTTTATCTATGCACCTTATCCCCCGGAGCAAATGCCTTCTTATTCCATTAAGCACTGAGTCAACTCAAAAAGCAATACGTTGGTAGTGGACGGGTGTGTTGATTGGTGTGATGCTCACCAACTCCAAGTTAACAAAGAAAGACCAGGCAAGTTTCTGGTGGACCCAAGGTCAGTTGGGGATCACCTCCCAGTGGCCATACATGGATGAAAATCCAGCTTTTAACCCCTTAAGCCCAGAGAGTTTTAGAAGGAAGGGGGAGTTAGGCAAGTCTGCGCATAAAAGTATTTTTCTGAGAGTCAGAATGTTTGATTGACAGTTAAATGGCATTCAGTGTTTAAAATGTTGTAAAACCAAAATTATTTGTGAAAAAATAGGGACTTGTTTTATAAACATTAAAGCCTCCTCCGTAGAGGTATTTAGGAAAGAAAGTAAAACTTGACTGTTTCTGACCTACTTTTAAAGCGTGATAAAATAGCCGTGGCTCTGCTCAGGCCAGAATCGGGTCCAACGGGGTTAACAAGTTAACTCCTTCAAATATTTGGGAGTTCACATTGATAATAATATCAGCTGGCAAATACAAGTAGAAAGTGTTTGTGCCTAGATCCACCAGCCACTGCAGACTAAAGCTCAAGATACACCGCTTGCGTCTGATCCTTCATGTTCTGATCCACCTTTTTTTTCTGACATACTGGCTGCGTAGAGGGTCCCTCTATGAACCACTGGACTAGCGAGATCGGATATTGACAGTATGCACTGAAATTTCCACCAGAATAAATAAGTTGGGCAGTAAATGTAAAGCTGCAGTTACTGCTTGAACAAACTCAAAGACCACGGTTTCACTCTCTTATCTGTTTTCTGTACTTCTGCTCCCTACCATGTGTAAGTATACTTAGTTGATTTTTTTATTATTAATTATTTATTGAACTGTGATTCAGAGATTGTTTTGTTTTACTTGGCCACCATGTCTCACTTCCTGTCTGACGCATTTCCTGTCAAATTCATTTGTATTTCCGACAACGATGGAACAGGGGTCTACCTACCTCTGCAGACCCAGTTGCAGAGAATCACACAAAGTCAGCCTGGCCCCATTCAACAAGATGTAATTGCTACGACTTTGTCCAAATCTTCCGTCTGCTCGGGTGCCAAATCGGATCTGGTGTGTCTTGGTCTTAAGACTGTTTAGTGTGAACTGAGTTATCTTCTGTAAACACAACTGGTACAAACATTTGTTCATCCCATCATCAGTTAAGCTCATTAATGAGTGCTTAATGTGAAATGAACAAACACCCAGGAAACCTGAAAAGTCACACAGAGAATACATTTTTCATTAAGCAGTTTTAGTCTGTGATAATGTATGCAAGTGGGTAGAAGAAGCGTGGGTTCCTTTAGTTTTATTTCACACAGGAGGATACGAAATTTGGCAATGGTTTTACTCTTCTTCAATTAACCTTTTTTAACAAACTGTTTAGTGAATGGTGTTTTTTTTTCATGAATCACAGCTTTTTCCAAGGGAATGGTTTTATTTATTAATTTATCTATGTGAATATATGGTTGAGTGCAATGTGCGCTGGTGCAGTAAAACCCTCTGTTCGAATCAACTTTCACCCAAGGGAGGCAAATAAAGATGCTTTGACTTAGACTTAAAGCATCCTTGAGGAGAAAGGACACACCAAAGTGTCCTTGGCCTCCTTCTGGAACTGGCAAGTGACACGTTGGTGAAGAAGGCTGCTAAAACCTGCTATTAAAGGAGTACTTTACCAGCTTTTATCAGTAGACTATAAAAGTATAATTTTGTTTCTAAAATTTTAGTGCTTTAGTGTAAGCTTGCTCACACATATTTGCGATGCAAATAAAGTTTATCAATATGTGTAATGAGGTCTAATTTTACCCATTTAATGGTAAATGGCTTGTACTAGTGCTTTATCAAGTCTGGCGACCCCAAAGCGCTTTACATTGCAATCAGTCATTCACCCATTAAAACCCTGACGATGGTGAGGGATGTTAGTAGCCACAGCTGCCTTGGGGAACACTGACAGAGGCGAGGCTGCCATACATTTGTACCACCGGGCCTTCTGACCACTGCCAGCGGGCAATACAGATGAAGTAAAGGACACAACAACTGAGACTGTTGGAGCGGGGGGATTGAACAGGCAACCTGGCGGTTACCGGGCGTACTCCCTAACTCTTGTGCTATTTAAAGCAAAATGGTAATAAAGTGCATAGTCTAAGCTGAGCAGCTGCTGTACTCTCAAACAGTTAGCAACGTTATGAGTAGGGGCAGTTAGTTTATGTGGTACTTTCAAGGGATATACTAACGAAAAACAAGACTGGTCGCAGCCGAGCCTTAAATCACATATCTAGCTGCGCAGCTATTGGCCTTTAGCTTCTGTGGGCTCCAGGCAGTCTGAGGATGTCTATGTGTGCACTCACCTAGGTTCACTGAGGCTACAAGCACAGACCTGCCCTCCTTGCAGAAGATAAGAAGTTCTGGTGTCAGGTAATTGCTGGCACCCTTTCAAACTCTGCAGAAATAATTACCTGTGACAGTAATCTGCTTCATTTCAGCTCGGCTCTAATTTTTGCATGTGCAGACCCAGTTACACAATATGTCATCTGATAAAGTGTAAGCCTGAACTTTAGGTCTCTGCCTCTTCATTATTCAACCCCAAAAGCTCACATTCAACCACACTCTGCAGTCTGTGCATTTGTCCATCCTCCGACAGGTCAGTGTAAAAGGTCGCTTTAGTTAATGTGCCTGTGTTTGAGATTATAGCATGTATGTAGAAATCCTGCTGCTATGAGCATTACCCATCTGTGTGATTTTGATTTCATATCTCCTGACACTGTCCCAGTCTGTTTAAAGAAAATGCAGGAATTTTTCTGGTCTAATACCAGGCATTCCTTACTTGTAAGGTGAAGAGTTAGAGAATGTGTCAGAGTGGGTCCTATTTTTAAGATCAAAATCTACATCTCTGATCTACAGTGAGTGAACAGGGTAACTTGTGAACTGTTTTAACAAAGAACACTATCAAGGTAAATATGTTCACTCATAAATGTTGTTTTGAGACAACCTTGGCTGCAAACCGTGGGAAGTCTTAACACAGCTTCTGCATGATGTCCTGGGTTTTACATAAAGTGGAATTATATGGGGAACTAACTTTTCGACTAAGACCATCTATACTCATCAGGCATGCTATAATTACCTCCTGTCAAATGATATGTCTCACCAAGTTTTCTGCCAAAACAGCCGTAACCCATTGAGATATGGATTTCAAAAGATCCCTGAAGGTGTACGGTAGTATCTGGCAACAAAAAGGTAGCAGCAAATCCTTTAATTTGTTTAGCCTGCAAGCTGGGTCCTCCATTGATTGGACCTGTTGGTCTAGCACATCCCACAAATGTTTGTACTGAGATCTGGAGAATTTGGAGCCCAGTTTAACATCTCAAATTCGTCCTTGTGCTTCTCAAACCATTCCTGAAGTATTTTTGCTCTGTGGCAGGTTGCATTATACCGCTGTAGGAGGACACGGCCAGCTAGGAATACTGTTTCTATGAAAGGGTGTACACATCAAGGTAATGAAAGGCAAGTTTACCTTTAAAGCATATTTCAGCCACTTGGTCACATTTTCAGAAAACATAACATAAGCTTCCATTGTTATGCTGACAATAAAACTGAAGTCCTTCTCATTGCCACCAAATCTATACTTAACAAAGTCAACAGTTTTACTATTGATGACATTGATAACTCATTCATTTTCCCATCCTCCCACATAAAGAGCTTGGGTGTCGTCCTTGTTAGTACACCTTCTTTCCAGTCTCATATTAATAATATCACACGGACTACTTATTTTCATCTCAAAAATATTAACCGACTTCATCCTTCCCTCACCCCCCACATAGATGCCATTCTTGTTAATAGTCTAGTAAGTTGCTCCATGTCCTGGTTACTGCAATTCCCTCCTGTATGGTCTCACCCATAAAACTATCCATAAACTACAACTCCTTCAAAATACAGCAGCTCGGATTATCACTAGAAACGCTCCCTTTCATCACATCACCTGACCCTGTAGCAGCTTCATTGGCTTCCTTTCCACTATCGTATTCAGTTAAGAATTCTGGTTTGTACTTTCAAATGCATCCATAACCTTGCTCCCTCTTAGCTTTCTGAACTCTTTCACTTGTGTTCCCTCAGGTCCTTTTCTTCTATCCATCTCATTGTCCCTCCTGCCTGTTTCAGTACTACGGTAAGCAGGGCCTTAAGCCGCTCTACTCCCCATCTCTGGAACTCACTTCTTCCTGATCTTCGCAACTTTCAATCACTTTCTGTTTTTAAAGTTGACTTAAGACACACCTCTTCTGAATTGCATATCCAACATAACCTCCACTTTTCATTCTTAATAATTTTGATATCACTGTATAGTTTTATTGCTTGTTTTGATATTGCTTGTTTTTTCTGTCTTAATTGTGTTTTATTTCTCTCTTTGTATGGTGACCTTGTGTTCTTTGAAAGGCGCCCTGAAATAAAATGTATTATTATTATTATTAGTAGTAGTAGTAGTAATAGTAGTAGTAGTAGTAGTAGTAGTAGTTACTCTTTAACAAATGTGCAATAAATTATGACTTTTTGGGTTACTTAATGTTGTAACATCTATAATATCAATAATAAATGTATTGTTCACTATTTTTTTTTTAAAGTATAAATAAAAATCTATTTCATCAATGCTGTATAGAAACACCAGCTGTGTGCTCGACTGTTTCTCCTCTTGCTCACCCCCGTGTCTGCGCTCGCGACTTCGAAAACTGTCCCACCATCCAGCCACAGACTCAACAGGTCTTTTTCATCCAAAATGCTGCTGCTTTTGGCAGAAATTACTAAACACAACGGTGGGATTTAAGAAGAAACAAAGATAAATAAACTGTTTAATATTTTAGCCTAAAATTGTTTAATCTAAAATATTTAGACTAAAATATTAATTAGACTGCACCATTTGCAAGCAGAGCACTGAGCCGAGCGCGTTCAGAGATGGAACCTAGCTAGAAGACAGTGGGTGGAGAAGAGTTTTTCAGAGTTGAGCACACACCAGACATGTATTGAGAGAGTGTGTGTGATATTTAAATGCTGAATACCTGTCTCACTGAGCACTCAGATTGGTGGCTGCGCGCTCAAGTCAGTGGCACAAACATTATGCCATACTTGTCAAGATTCGATGCAATCTGTTGAGTTTCCTTAGATAAGAAACTTTTTGACCAATCTGATGATTTGAATTTGAATATGATATGAATTTGCCGTTGCAAAGTGCCTTGTCAATTTGGGCTATATAAATAAAAAAAATTTATTAAAATGTGTTAGGCCACCAAGTACAGCTCAAATGTACTTTTTCACCACAAGCAAGCTCTCTCAAGCACAGCACATTATTGTCCTTCTGGTTTATTTTGTTTGTTCGAACATGGGGCAAAAATTTACCCTCTGTTTGTGAAGGCATATTGTTCAGTATTGTTCAACCATAACTCCCACATCTGCCTTTTGTAAGCAAGCCATTCCAGGTGTATCCAACTATGAGAAGATCACAGAGCACACCCAGATAAGACTGGGGAGGCATTATATGTTCCTTCTGGCATGGAAGAAAAGGAGCAAACGGCTGCACATCCACAGACCTGGGATACTCTCCTAAGAAAACCGTCTTATCCTTGAAAAGTAGCCATACATCTTTTAAATACAGTGGCTTGCAAAAGTATTCCTACCCCTTGAGATTTTCCACATTTTGTCACATTACAACCACAAGCATAAATATATTTTATTGGAATCAAAGACCAACACAAAGTGGTACAATTGTGAAGTTGGAAAGAAATAAAGTTATATATGATTTTTAAACATTTTAAATAGAAAACTGAAAAGTGCGGTCTGCAAAAGTATTCAGCCACCTTTTCTCTGAGTTGCCTGATGGTTACTAATAATTGAAAAGAGTCCACCTGTGTGTAATCTGATCTCAGTACAAATACAGCTTCTCTGTGACAGCCTCAGAGGCTTTAAAAGAATATTGGGGAGCACATCACATCATGAAGTCCAAGGAACACACCAGACAGGTCAGGGATAAAGAACTGGAAAAGTTTAAAGAAGACATAGGCTATAAAAAGATTTCCCAAGTTTTGAACATCTCATGGAGCACTGTTTAATCCATCATCCAGAAATGGGAAGAGTATGGTGCAACTGTAAACCTACGAAGACAAGGCCGCCCACCTAAAATTACAGGACAAACAAGAACTGCAGAGGTCCACAGCTCAGGTGGGGGAATCTGTCCACAGGACAACTATTAGTTGTGCACAAATGTGGTCTTTGTGAAAGAATGGCAAGAAGAAAGCCAAGAAATACGTAAGTCCCATTTGCAGTTTGCCAGAAGCCATTTTGGGGTCACAGCAAACGTGGAGGAAGGTGCTTCCACAAGCTTTCACATGTTTTGCTGATGATTTTATTCTACCGTTTCTCATATTTTAGAGTCATGCTTAATTGCAGCAGGGTGCAAAACACTGACCACTGAAGTTGCAGCTTAAAGCCACTCCCAGGAGGAGTTCACCAACCCTCTGACCTTAACAAGCCTGAAACTTCTAATTTTAAGTCGTTTTGAGTATGTAATAATGTTGAAATACACGTTAAATGTAAATAACAGAGCAACTTAAATCAGTATTTATCTCAAAATGTGATGAAACCAGTGCAACTGACCTTACAAAACACCAAAATTAAACTTAGCTTCAAGAACAGTCCTCCTTCACTGCAAAAATGGATCTAGAAATAAGTAAAATGTTCTTAAGATTAGTGTATTTGTCCTTAATTTGAGCAGGTAAATAAGATTATTTGCCAATGGAATGAGTGTTTTCACCCCTAAAATAAGATAATTAGACATCCTGCACTTGAAATAAGATGATTGAGATGAGTTGTTCCTATTTTAAGTGCAAAATTCTTAAAATAGGAACAACTCATCCCAACATACCCAACGCTGCTCTACACATGTACCAAAATCTGTTCCAGTTGGACGATTCGTTCTGCTTCTGGTATGTTTAATGTTTTTATCAGTGAATACCCAATTGCCTGCTGATGCTATTGCTCTGTATTTTTTGTTATACACTGCCTGGCCAAAATAAAGTCACCACCAGGATTTAACTAAGCAAATAGGTACGAGCATTCCATTGGATAATTATGTTTCAGCTGGGTGATTATGTTTCAGCTGGCAACAAGTTATTTAACCCAAATTGTGCAATGAGTTGCTTCTCATTTCTTAAACAACTATGTCGAACAACACATCCCCTGGTCGTGGAAGGGTCAAATGGCATGCACCAAGCTGAGAAAACATCTAAGGAGATTGCAGGAACTACCAATACTGTGTTAAGAACGGTCCAGCACATTATTCAAAACTGGAAGGATAGTGGGGACCCATCATCTTCGAGGAAAAAATGTGGCCAGAAAAAAAAGTCCTGAATGATTGTGATCGGCAATCACTTAAACGTTTGGTGAAATCAAATAGAAGAAAAACAACAGTAGAACTCCGGGCTTTGTTTAATAGTGAAAGTAAGAGCATTTCCACACGGACATCGCGTTGGGACTGAACAGCTGTGTAGCCTTAAGAAACCCACTAATTAGTTCAATTCAATTCAACTCAATTCAACTCAATTCAATTTTATTTACATAGCGCCAATTCATGAAACATGTCATCTCAAGGCACTTTACAAAGTCAAATTCAATCATATGATACAGATTGGGTCAGATTATACAGATTATATACTATAATTAGTGATGCTAAATAGGGGGAAAAGGCTTCAATTTGCTAGGGAGCATAAAGATTGGACTCTGGAGCAATGGAAGAAGGTCATATGGTCTGATGAGTCCAGATTTACCCTGTTCCAGACTGATGGGCGCATCAGGGTAAGAAGAGAGGCAGGTGAAGTGATGCTCCCATCATGCCTAGTGTCTACTGCAGTTGGTCAGGTTGGCTAGGTTCAGCAACAGTGTGTGTTCAAAGAATGAGGTCAGCTGAATATACTGAATGACCCGGTTATTCCAGCAATGGCATATTTCATGATGACAAGATGAAAGAGTGGTTCAGGGAGCATGAGACATCATCTTCACCCATGGGCTGGCCACCACAGAGGCCAGACTTTAACCCCATTGAGAATCTTTGGGATGTGCTGGAGAAGGCTTTGCACAGCGGCCAGACTCTACCATCATCAATGCAAGAAACATTAATGCAACGCTGGGTGGAAATAAATCTTGTGACATTGCAGAAGTTTATTGAAACAATGCCACAGCGAATGAGTTCCACAATCAAAGCTAAAGGCGGTCCAACTAAATATTAGTGTGTGACCTTTTTTTAGTGGTAACTTTTTTTCCGTCCAGGCAGTTTATCTCTACAATCCAAACCACATCTGTTGGTCTCTGGTGTCAAGAAATGCACGCTCATTGCTTCAACTAATGAAGTAATTATTCTCTATTACTGACCAGTGAACTGGTAAACACTTAGAGGACAAGAGGTCCAACCTGCCCGGTGGAAAAACTTGTGAGGTGGCGGTGTATAGTCTAGACTTGTTTATTTTAAAAAGACTCACCTTTACCAGAACCATGAGATGTTAAACAGAACTTGTAAATTGTACATGTTTACCCATGTTTTTATTCTAAATGTAAATATTCTACATTAGGAGAAACCAGTCTTTCTAATATTTAGCTTGTGTAACTACAATTTAGTAAGAACAAATACACACACACACACACACACACACACACACACACCTAAGGGTAATTTAGAGAGACCAATTAACCAAGCAGCCATGTTTTTGGACTGTGGGGGGGAGCCAGAGTACCCAGAAAGTACCTATGCATACACTTCAACATGCAAACTCCATGTGACAAAGAACCCAGGCCAATATTTGAACCTGGGATGTTCTTGCTGCAAGGAAACAGTATAACAACTCAACTACACCACTGAGCAGCATAACAGCAGAGCCATTTTCTTTTATTTTTGTTTAATTAGAATGATTATATAGAAAATCATCTATATCCTATGTTTTTCTACATGAAAGTTGGTGCTGGTGTGTGTGTGTCTTTCCATCAGCTGTCACCTGTCCTGTTTGTTGCATTGTTTTCACCTGTTTTTATCCACAATGTGTCTAGTCTGTTGGTGTATGATAACTAACTTCTCACTGACATCCAATCCACCGTTAAAGAGCAATTCAGATCTGTCCCAGGATGTCAGGAATTTGATATTCCTCCAGTTCTAGTACCTGTATCTGTATACCTTCACCGCCTGACAAATAAGAGGCAGAGAATCGGGTGCGAATAAAGTTTAGAAATCTTCTGGTGGTACTTATGGAAGTTAACCTTGATATTGTTCTCTTACGCTTATCGATGTGTATTTCCTCAAATTAGCCTTCAGATATTTAATAATCTGCAACATTGTGTATTTCCTCAAATTAGCCTTCAGATATTTAATAATCTGCAACATTGTGACAAAAAAAGCAAAAAAAAAAAAAAAAAAAAGAACAATCTATGAGGGGGTAAAACGTTTTCTCAGCACTGTCAACCTGTAAATATCCACAGGCAATATATGCATTTTATAGTATACAAGTATGTAGCTCCCTTCTTCAACTCTATAAAAATCTCTCAAAGCTGTAAAATTTAGACCCATACTCATGCAACAGGTACTTATGAGGTGGCCAGACATCTGAGACCCAGTGATATAAAAGCTCTTTTGCTCCATTTTTCCTAACTATGCGTTTATGAGTCTTGACACCGTTATTTTCAGTATTACAACATTGTAAATGACTTTTTGGAATGTGTCTTCCAGGTGTGTTTTTAGTAAGTGTGTGTGCGTGTGTGTGTGTGTGTGTGTGTGTGTGTGTGTGTGTTCTTACGCACCTATACATCAGTGGACCTTATATATATATATATATATATATATATATATATATATATATATATATATATATATATATATATATATATATATATATATACAGGGTTTGGACAATGAAACTGAAACACCTGGTTTTAGACCACAATAAAAGTCCTGCACAGTGGTCAGAGGGATTTTAAGCCATTCTTCTTGCAGGATAGTGGCCAGGTCATGACGTGATGCTGGTGGAGGAAAATGTTTCCTGACTCGCTCCTCCAAAACACCCCAAAGCGGCTCAATAATATTTAGATCTGGTGACTGTGCAGGCCATGGGAGATGTTCAACTTCACTTTCATGTTCATCAAACCAATCTTTCACCAGTCTTGCTGTGTGTATTGGTGCATTGTCATCCTGATACACGGCACCTCCTTCAGGATACAATGTTTGAACCATTGGATGCACATGGCCCTCCAGAATGGTTCGGTAGTCCTTGGCAGTGATGCGCCCATCTAGCACAAGTATGGGGCCAAGGGAATGCCATGATATGGCAGCCCAAACCATCACTGATCCACCCCCATGCTTCACTCTGGGCATGCAACAGTCTGGGTGGTACTGGCTTCTTTGGGGCTTCTCCACACTGTAACTCTCCCGGATGCGGGGAAAACAGTAAAGGTGGACTCATCAGAGAACTATACATTGTTTCAAATTGTCCACAGCCCAAGATTTGCGCTCCTTGCACCATTGAAACTGACGTTTGGCATTGGCACGAGTGACCAAAGGTTTGGCTATAGCAGCCCGGCTGTGGATATTGACCCTATGGAGCTCCCGACGGACAGTTTTGGTGGAAACAGGAGAGTTGAGGTGAACATTTAATTCTGCCGTGATTTGGGGAGCCGTGGTTTTATGTTTTTTGGATACAATCCGGGTAAGTACCTGAACATCCCCTTCAGACAGCTTCCTCTTTCGTCCACAGTTAAACCTCCCACACTAAAATGAGAGGTGTTTCAGTTTCATTGTCCAACCCCTGTATGTATATATATATATATTTTTATATATATATATATATATATATATATATATATATATATATATATATATATATATATATATATATACATCATTATGTTAATTAGCTTATTGTTATATTTACTCGCCAGTCATTTTACTTCTTTATCTGATTGATATTAATGCACACTCACCTGTCAGCATTTTACTGGGATTGCCTGCTTGAATAAACCTCTTTTATATATATATATTCTTTGTAAATTTCTCCAGTTTTTATTAATGATTATACAACATTTTTCCTATTATTTATCCTCAATAAAATGACGTTACTAGTGCTGCTCCTTTAACCCGTCGGGCCGCTGAAACAAATTAATGTCCCTCCATGGGGATGAATAAGAATATCTTATCTACATCTACTTTATTGATCTCACAATGGAGAGATTCACTAACCCATCCCCTTGGGGAGCAGTGAGCTGCCACTGTGCGGCACCCTGGGGAGCAGTCTGGGGTTAACGGTCTTGCTCAGGGAGCCAGAGTGGCAGTTGAACTTAGAACCTCTGGGACCCAGGCACAATGCTCTAACCACCACTCCTCCACTAAACTATAACCCTAAGCCTCCCACAGGGGTGTTCGATCCACCAACCTCTTGCATGGAAGGGCACTGCATGATTGTTACAGCAGCTTATGTGGTGTTGGATCAGCAAATAGGCTCTCTGTTTCCAAGACACTCTTAGGTTCGCTAAATGTCCTCCTCACTTCTCCTACTCCCTCCTGGCCTCCGTCCTACTCGAGAATCTACCACAATCTCCAGACAAGATTAATTTCAACACACATGTTCAAATGTCAACATTTAAGACAGTAATATGATTTACTTTTGAACAAGTTATTTTAGTGTGGGCAACTTTTACCACTGATTTACACATTTGATAAAGGCCTTTCTCTGATTTATTTTTTAGTTTCTTTCCTCATTTATCTGTGGTTTACATTGATAATAATGAAATAAATGTATAATGCTTCATTCTCATGTATGGCAATGATTTACATAACCATGCTTGAGGGGCTTTGCATTGGACTGGATCAGTAAAATATGCTGGTATAGGAACCCGATACCGATACTGGATTGATCTCATTCTTGGCAAGAACTCAGACCATTCCGCTCTTGGCATACAGTGTTAAACAACTGTTTGATGCACTTTTTAAGATCACTGCAGACAGCAGATCAGCTCCAGATTATTAAAAGCTTTCAGTGAGTAAATGTCCCCCATTTTTCACATTTTGGACCACCACGTTTCCTGGATTTTCCTGCCTTGTCAAGCCCTTGTCGAACATCTCCCTGAGCTTCTGTTCTTCTGGACCAAAACCTGGACTAGAAGCCATGCCTTATTGGCCTCTTGGATCTGTCTGCCCATCTCTTCTCAGACCACCCATGTATAACCCTAGCCTGTTTCCTGGACTTGGACCAAGGCCCGCTATCCTACCTGTTTTCTCTGAAGCGAGTAAGCCAGCTCTCTTCCCCACCAAGCTCTCCAGTTTCCTTCTGCAAAGGTTTCCTATACAACACCATGTCTGGCTTGAAGATCGAGTTCCCTTTCTGTCTGCTTAAATACACACTGTTGGTGTTTCAAGCACCCAGTAATATTTCCAAAAAACAAACGCGTTTTTCCTCTAGGTGACGGAAACATGTAGGAGCTGTCAGTCAGCTGAGCAGTAGTAACCAGAAACAAGTGGGGGAGGCAACCCAACATCATTGTATCCTTCATACAGAGAGCAAAGAGCAATGCATGAGAAACTCAGGTCCCTTGCTCTACCATTTTATTAAAAGGACTTTAATAAATTGGCATCTCTTAAACCTTCAGTGGTCAGTGCCTGTTAGTCGCTTTTGTCCTTTACATCCAATGCAACCGTGCTAATGTCTAGTGGCAGTACTAAAGTGTCAAACAGATCAGCAGAGACTCTGTCTGAAGGCTAAACTAATTTGTTTAGAGGCCCAGAAAAGCATGTGTCTAAACAGAAGAATGTTGACAACAAGAATCAAAGCATTGCAGCTTTTCTTGCTTTCTTTGGCACTATCTCTCCAGGGCTGTGAGATCTGACTGATCACCCTAAGGAGGAAAGACATATTTTATTTGGGAGTGTCTCCTCATCTATGTTTCCTCACTGAACAGACTTGTGTCTATTAATCATTTTCTTGGTGTTAGCCTATTATTTAGCTGTTCTAAACTAATCTGTACCTCCTACACTCTGTTTCGACAAGGCTGGTAAAACTTTTTGATAACACTGACAGCGGCTTTAACATTTGATGGATTATGAAGGAAATTTCAAAGGTAATAGTGGAGAGGCAGAGGCAAGAGGAAGCTTGCTGTTTGACAGCGCTATGAGCAGAAATCCATTCAGAGCGTTTGTCAAAGCTCCATCACATGACATTCAGAGCACTTAATCCCTGTTAACACTGCAATTAAAGGCAGGACTGCTGCACCTCACTGTTACATCAGTGTGTGTGTCCTCTGTGTTAGTCGGTAGCAATGAGCAAGGACAAGTACTGGCAGGACATTTAAAGGTGTCTTCCCAAATGTGTGACTGCTTCTTGAGAAGTGAGAATCTCTCATGTGATGCAGTGGAGAGACAATCATCATGAAAATAACAGTGCTGCTTCTTTTTATTTATTTATTTGGTGGTGGTTGTGGAGGGTTAAAATGGTGCTAACTCTTTTTTGGGGGGTTGCAAAGATTTTATCCCACAATACCGCTTTATATAAGCAGCCAGCTTCTGTCTCTTTCTAGCTTTCTCTTATTTATCCATCTGTCCCTTTTTAATGTTCCTTTCTCTATAATGTATCTTTTGACATGTCATGTCAGTTTTCAATGACAAAGAGATCATGGATGAACAGTTCGCTAATAGCCTGGTTATCCATCTCAACCCTGCTTCCACTAACTGTCCTTAGGGGGCAACCATTGTGAGATCATCACCTTCAGTATCATCAAATCTCCACAGCTACCCATCCATCTCCATTAGGAGCAACTTGGTTAACTCCAAAGCTTTCTAGGATTTGCTAACTTCTCCAGAAACCCCCCCCCCCAACTTCAGCCTTATCACAGCTCCCCTACACACCCCACTTCACTAAAGTTAAGTTCTCATGGTCTGATGAGGCAAAGAGGGTCGTCACCAAGCTCAAGACCCTCTTCGTTTCAATACCTGTCCTACGATTTCCTGACCCAGCTAAACAGTTCATGGTAGAAGTTGACGCCTCTAACACAGGAGTAGGTATGGTGCTCAGCCAGAGAGCCTCTGATGACAAGGTCTACCCCTGTGATTTCTTCTCCAGGTCTCTCTCTTCAGCTGAGCGGAACTATGATGGAGGGGGAAAGTTAAACAGATCAGTCAGAAGCTACAGATCATATACCAACTTAAGGTTGGAACAACACAACCCACCTGCTAACGTTATTTAGCTAAATAGTAACTTAAGGAACATGATAGAAAGGTTAGCCTTCACTCTCAGACAGTGGAGATTCATTGAAACATTTCTTTAATTATGTTGAATCAGCTGATTGTAGCTTATTGTAAGATAGGTACATTTTTTAACTTACTGTCCTTAAACATGCAAAAAAAAAAACAGCAGGATGTTATTTCTTTCCTGAAGTTGTGCGTAGGTTTAGGTATGCAGTACTGGACCATACCAGCTTAATTTCACCACTGGTTAAGATCAAAATTATTTATAACTCTGGTCGCTCTTCCTGCTGCTCTGTTAAACTGCAGCAGGAATAATTACTGATGACCAAACGCTGTCAAAGAAGCCGAAACAGCTCAGCAGAAGGTGGGGTTTAGACTGAGCTCTGGATGGACAGTGCTGTGAACGGATCATCCGCAGCCCAGATGGCCCATTGTTATTTTTATGTGTGAGAAATGCCATGTGTGGCATGTGCGTGTGAAGTCAGGGAAATGCATGTTTCACACGGTCATAAGGTGAGAGTTGAGAGCTCTGTTTTTTCTGCTTCTCTCCCTCTCCGCCGCTACTGAGGTGCTGCAACGGCTCCTGTGAGCTCGGCAGGTAGGAGAACAGAGTGGAGCTGTCTCCCTGAATGGAGAAACAGCCAAAACAGACACGAAATAAGGTTCAAACTGCAACACAGACAAGGCTCAAAAGGTATAGAAGCATATGAGTTGATGGCGCAAAAAAAAAAACAACTGCTTGGTGGTGTCCTACACGCAGTGCGTGATGCGCGTGGGCGGAGCTCCGGCACTGAACATATCTCAATACGCACACCAGTGAATCTAAATTGCCTGGATGAGACTTTATTGGACTTATACGTATTATGAGATTGAAACGTAACATAGAAAAAACACAGACGGAACTAACAAAATCATAAAGCCTGTCACTATAAGCAATTAAAACATTTAATGGCATGTTAAAAATATTTGGCATGATAAATTGAAATAAGCTCAATCATTTTTGTTTGTATGCTAGTTTGTCTTCCTTGCGTCTCCCTCTCTTTCTACATTTCCACTCACCCTTTTCCTTCTAGTAGATACAACCGGCAGGCTGTCTCAGTCTTCCTGACAATCCACAATCACTGGAGCTATTAATCGCCAAACTAAATACAAAAAGGTCAGTACAAATCGGTGCACACTTACAGACACTGCAGTGTCTCTAAAAAGACGCTGCCCTTTAATTTAATTAAAAAGCCGGCATTTTGAAAAATGTTGCAACCATTTGACATCTTACACAAATAGCCTGGGAATGCATACCTGTCACAAATGGCAATTTTACAGATTTAAAACAGCAAAAAAGACAACATTATTACACCATTATCCTTACATTAGTTGAAAATGGTCTCCAAACGGCAATACTATTGTTTGTCAAAATAATTCCTGGAACAATTTATCATCCAGCAAAATTTGTTATAGTGACAGGACTACTGCATAGTCTAAATAGATCCAAAATATACTCATGGAGAGTATTTTCTCATTTACCCTTCTAAATTAAAATGGAGTCAAACCTTTTCCATCTCCATCTATTAATCCATTGTTTATACCCACTTATGGTTGGCTGTGGCTCAGTGGTCTTATAATTAGAAGGTTGTGGGTTCAATTCCAACTTCCTCTAGTCCCATATCATTGTGCTAATCGATCTGCGTATCGGTTTATGAATCTGTACTTGTTAGTGATTAGGAGTTATTTCAGCAGCTCCGTTATTCCAGGGTTTCCACGGCAAATTATTAGAACTTGCACAAAGACTTGGCCGAGTGGCAAGCTACCAATACGTGCTATAGCTTTGTTGAATTATGTTTAAGGCTATTGACTGCTGGGTAACCTTAGATAGAAAACTTTCAATTTGATAAATAAACTGAACTTGACTGCACTGTTTTATAACTAGGATCAAGTTGGAATGTATAGCATTAACTTTGAATGTCTGTATGATTGGATTTAATTGACTTTTGCCTTGAGATTAGTGCCTTGAGATTTAATCATTTGTGGTGAATTAGCACTAAATATAAATGCACTGAATGGAATTGAAATACTGTTGCATTGTAAGCTTCTTTCTTTTGCAACATTTTAGAAACATTGTGACAGATTTGTTACAGTGTACATGGAAAGAACTCTGATTTATTGTACTGTTAATATTTTTATTCATTTACACAGTTATTTCTTTTGAAAATATACAAAATAACTTTCTAAATGCTCTAGGTTTTTGCTTGAGTGCTGCGGAAATAATTTAGACAGATTTTTTGTACTATGCATTTAATCTTAAGGCTGCAGTAACTAACTTTTGCAAAAAAAAAAAAAAAAAAACATTTATATATTTGTTATAACTGTCATTATGTACAGACAGTAAAATATGAGAGATAATCTGTGAAAAAAAATTATTGTGCTTCTCTGGCTCCTTCCAATGGTCCTACTGTCTTTTTCAGAATTATGCCGCTCTCGGTCAGAAACAACCAATCAAAGCCAGGAGGAATGCCTTGGCAGTGTCAATCCCATTCAGGCTAAGTTCACAGTTTTCTCAGAACTCCCTATTGCAGCTTTAATCTTCATATTGTTTAAAGCTGATATGTATGTCACATGATGGCACCGCAGATGACTACCTCAATACTTTGTTCTCTAGTATTTTGCGTGTTATTGAGGGTTTATTGTGCTCTTGGCCAACATTCTGTGATTACTTTCACTTGAAAGGAACTCTACCCATCAGGCTGTCCTCTCTAGGCATTCTTTCTCAATTTTTAATTGACCTCAACTTCAGTGAGATCTTGGTTGACAGCTCTCTATGGCATTACCAAGAGATGCAAATGAGGAAAGCGAGCAGGCAAGCTTGTGAAGCTTTGCAACTGAGATTCTGCACAAACTTGCCTTTAATCCACCTGGCTACTGTCCAGTTCCTGGCTAATAGAATTTCCAAACACTCAGACTTTCGTGAATCTGCCATCCTGTTTTCCCAAAACTTGGCACGCTAAACACATCTGGGACAGTGTTCAAGCTCTCTGGTAAACAGATGAGGAATCTGCTTTTACTCATACAAAGATGATGTCAAAGTGTTAAAGAAGACATGTAGCCCTCACATGGAGTCATTTTTTAATATAGTGTAAACCTTTTTATTTACCAAAGGAGTTCTTGTTTGTTCTGGCCAGTGTTTACATCCCACCACAACCCTGCACTTTAGAAGCTTAAAAACAGCTTGCTGAGCAAATAAGAGGCACAAAGAAAAAAACACCCAGACCCTCTCATCATTGTTCTTGGGGATTTTAACTGTGCAAAGCTCTCTATTGAACTTCTAAAATATAGGCAGCCTATTAGATATCCCACCAGGGATAATAACACACTTTAAAAGAAGCATACTGTACAGTTTTCTGCACAGCATGGGAACTTTCTGATCACACTCTGCTTGAATGCATCCCAACTTAAAACCTTTAAGCCTGTGGTGAGGACTGTTACGAAGTGGATTCATTACTCAATGATTACACAGATTGTAGTGTGTTTGAAGCTTCATTCACTGTCCTGAATGAGCTTGCTGAAACTGTCACTTCATCAATTTTTGTGAGGACAAGCATGTAAAGACCAAGACCTTTCAGACATATAACAAGCTAGTTACAAAAACCAGCCATAGAGACAGTTTCTTCCCCAAAGCTGTTTGATAAATTCCTAACAGTCGGAACCAATCCACACAAAGACAGGTTTGGCTGTACCCGGCAAAGTTTTTAGTCGGATAGGGGGTTCCATCCAGAAGAAGCAGTCGCAACATCAACAACATTTGAAATTGAAACCCCTAATACACATACGATAAAGCAAACAACAACATTAGCTGACTTCTGAGTTGTGTTTGTGTTTCAGACACTACTGAATTTATTGTGAATTTTACATTAACACATTTTGCTCCTTTACTGAATTTTTGCGGACCGTCAGTCCACACAAACACTTCTTTTCTCTGTTCTGCATTTGCTCTTTTCAATCTGCTCTTCTTCCTTCTTTACTTCTGCGGTAGCATTACCATGGCACTCACTGGCATCACATAGGTATTACAATGCTTATTATAGCTCCTCCAACATTGTGCGGTTTCATCTGTATGCTCAAACTTTTCTGTGTAGATACAGTATTTGACTTCGTGTGGATGTAGCCTCAGAGTACCCAGATCCACACCATGCTTTTTTCCACCAATCTCTTTTATGTATGTATATATACATATATACAAGAAAAAAGTATTTTTGTGTATATATGTCCTTAAAATATCTTCACTGAGAGCAAAGTGGAACTGAATTCACATTCCTTGTTTGTATTCACAAGCTTGGCAATTAAAGCTGATCTGAGATCTGAAGGAACTTCAGTACTGCAAATTCTAATGGATGTCTCGGTGACTGTTGCCTTTCTGACTGGAAACTCGTCAAATCTGATCTCCAAATATAAAGCACCATTAGTTATGGTTATAGTTAGGGCATGACAGTAAAACTTTTGGCACATATGTACACCAGAATATGTTCTATGACAGTACCTTCAGCACCATGGCCAGACCACAGCGAACAACATGAATGCTTGTTTCAAGGAAATACCAAGATGAAGACGAGATTTTTAGCAATCCACATTTTTTTTACATAGACAAATCAAACGTGACTATTACCACGTTTACACTACCCTTTTAAACGGCGCCGAGAACAGTCCGAACTTGGTAACTGAGATAACTTTCGAATGTAAATGGATCGCAAAATAGACTGAACCGTGCCAGACACAACCGGACCGCGCTAAATCTAGACCAGTTCGAGGTACAGGCTCAACCCGGTTTTTCAGTGGCACGGTTCTCTGATAACAAATACCCCGTTTACACTACCCCTTTTTTACCGTGCCGAGACCAGTCCGAGCTCGGTAACTGAGATAACTATTGAGTATAAAGGCCCGTTTACACTACACTTTTTTAACCGAGCCGAGCCGAGACCAGTCTGAGCTTGGATCAGTTAACCAAGCCAAGATGTCCGTTTACACACCACTATCCCGGTTCCTTGGTTGCTCCTCGCCTTCTAGTGACGATCTGCGGTACTACCGCTCTCTGGGATTGAAGGCGGAAGCAGCAAAACAAAACAGCGGCGCCCGTAACATTCAGGATGTTATGGTTAGACAGAGTCGGCTTTTGGGACGTGGATAAGACAAACGAACGTCTTATAAGGATTTACAGACGCAGGAAACAACAACAGACACTGAGGTTCATCACACTGCTAAGCAGAATCATCTCTGGAAACCGTGTGGCACGGTAAGGAAGCTGGTATGAATGTCTGAAATTTGTCTGAATGGAGTGTGAATCGGGACATGCAGCCAGACACGCAGGAAAAAACGCGGACAGTCAGCTGATTGTAAGCGGATGATGCGGTCTGCTCATGCGCTCATCAGATAACCGGGCCAGAAAAAAAAAACCAGGCCAAGACCTGATCAGGAACTGGTCTGCAGTTAGCGCGGTCCGGTTATGTTTAGCGTGGTCCGGTTCAGTCTGCTGACCGTTTACACACAAGAGTTATCTCGGTTACCGAGCTCGGACTGGTCTCGGCTCGGTTAACAAAGTGTAGTGTAAACGGGCCTTAAATGGAAAGCAAACTGAACTGAACCGAGCCAGACACAACAGGACCGCACTAAATGCAGACCAATTCCATGTGTGGGTTCGGCTCGGTTTTTCAGTAGCCCGGTTCAGTAGCCTCCTTACAGTCAGCTGACATTTCAGACATTCATAAAAATACTAGCTTCCCTACCGTGACACACGATTTCCAGTGATGATTCTGCTTAGCAGTGAGATGAACCTCAACATCTGTCGTTGTTTCCTGTGTCTGTAAATCCTTATTAGACGTTCGTTTGTCTTATCCACTTCCCAAAAGCCGACTCTGTCAAGTAAATTCACCAAAGGTTGGCTTCTTCACCTGACTCTCCGCAAACAATGAAATATCACAATTATAACAAAGCATAACTTCCTGAATGTTACGAGCGCCGCCATTTTGATTTGCTTGAGTCCCTCCTTCAATCCTAGAGAGCAGTAGTACCGTAGATCGTCACTAGGAGGCGAGGAACTGTCGTCAGAACCAAGCACGGCATGGATCGGTTTAACAAGGGTAGTGTAAATGGGGCTTATATGACTGTCCGAGCTGTTAAATATAAGAAAACTTGGATGGAATCTGAATTCCTGATAGGCTTCAACATAGACATTATGCTGCGGATGAGTCAGAGCATTCGCCATGTTGAATGTGGCAAATCTGCAGTTAGACTCAATCACTAAACAGTATCAGAGGGACTTTAATCTCAGAATATTATATTCGTAATATTTTTATTTTTGTAATATTATGTGTATATTTTCAAACCCTTTGGCTTCATTCTCATGACTTTATTCTCATAAAGAATAAAAATAATTAGAAGAATCTAACCTGCCCTTATTACTCCAGGACTAAGATAATTGTGCAAACTATGTCCTATGTCCCATGACTTTTTTCTCATACATCTACATCTATAATCTGGACATATACTTATATAGAAACACACACCTATTTACGTGCAAACCTGCGCCCAATGAGGCGTCTACGTATATGTGTCTGCGGGTTACAATTTAAACAGCTCTTCTTTTGAAAACACACCGTTCACACCTGGACATGACTGCCACCTATTGGACTGGAGTGTGAAAGAACAGTACTATTTTAGATGTTGGATGGGGAGGTTGGATATGGAGGACCAAGTCTTCCATATTTAAAAATAAATACAGAAATAAATAAATGCTCAATAAATAAATATGCATACAATTATGTGCCACCAAAAAAAAATAAACAAATAAATGTAGATAGAAAATAAATTATACAGTGAGACAAAATGTATATATCTCCTTTAATTAGCCACTTTATTTATTAATTACTTATTTATTTAATTATTTAATTAAGTATTTATTTATGTGCATGTTATAATATTTTTGTCTGTTTTATTCTTTCTTTGTATTTTTTTGCCCTATTTATTTCTCCGATGCTATTATTTCTGCCCTGTCCTTTTTACATTCTGTTGTCTTCTTACATTTCTGTCTGTCCCTTTTTACATTTCTGTTGTGTTTTTACATTTCTGTCTGTCCTTTTTACATTTCTGTTTTTTGTTTTTACATTTTCTGTCTCTGTCCTTTCTTTGACATTTTCTGTTTTGTTGTTTTTACATTCTGTCTGTCACTTTTTACATTTCTGTTTGTTGTTTTTACATTTCTGTCTGTCCTTTTTTACATTTCTGTTTGTTTGTTTTTACATTTCTGTCTGTCCTTTTACATTTCTGTTTGTTGTTTTTACATTTCTGTCTGTCCTTTTACATTTCTGTTTGTGTTTTTTTACATTTCTGTTTGTCCTTTTTACATTTCTGTCTGTCCTTTTACAATTTCTGTTGTTGTTTTTTTACCATTTATGCGTCCTTTTTACATTTCTGTTTGTTGTTTTTACATTTCTGTCTGTCCTTTTTACATTTCTGTTTGTCCTTTTTACATTTCTGTCTGTCCTTTTTACATTTCTGTTTGTTGTTTTTACATTTCTGTCTGTCCTTTTTACATTTCTGTTTGTTGTTTTTACATTTCTGTCTGTCCTTTTTACATTTCTGTTTCCCGTTTTTACATTTCTGCCTGTCCTTTTTACATTTCTATCTCTCCTTTTTACATTTCTGCCTGTCCTTTTTACATTTCTGTTTCCCGTTTTTACATTTCTGTTTGTCGTTTTTACATTTCTGTCTCTCGTTTTTACATTTCTGCCTGTCCTTTTTACATTTCTGTATGCATTTCTGCCTCATTATGCAAATGAGGAGGGGCTGTGTCTTAAGGGCTCAACTTCTTCCCATTGGTTGGTTAGCATTTTACTGCATCGGTCAAATCTACATGGCTTTCCCCCGCACTAAAGAATTGTTTAGTAGTTTCAAACTCAGCAGGCAGACGTTCAGTGTCCAACCTCTTACGGGAAGCTGCTAATAGACTGGAAGAATTAGAACGCTGTACATTTGGGATCTGAAATGTTTTTCTGTGGTTTCAGATTCGGCTTTTCCAGATCAATAACTCATCGGCGGATGATTTATTCTACAAAACAGACACCTCTCCGCAACCACCGCAAGGCAGACACTGAGCTACAACCGTAGTTTCCTCAAAACGAGTCCGTGGGCCAGAATCTGTGGGACGTCTCCTTAAGAAGTTTCGTATGAACTGTCAGACGGCAACTTTCTTCCACCAGGAAAAGTTGCTACACATAGCAGTGATCTCAAAACACCAATGTTCCCACGTTTTCACTTGCACATTAATAAGTTATTGCTGATAAAAAATCTAAACTGTTGCGCTCCGGTCCGAGAGGTCACGTGATTCGATTTTTGCTGCTCAGCCAATCAGATCGCTGTATTGTCAGCTGAGTGCGTTCAATGTGTAAGGTGTTTTAAACATTTGTTTCCAGGCGAAGAAAGCCCAATAATAGCATTTTCTGGCGCCAGTTGGCAAAGATCTGGATGGCAAGGAAAAAGAAAAAGCCCAGACCATCCATCATCCATTTTCTAACACGCTTATCCCTGCTGGGTTCGGACCGGTGCTGATCTCCAGCTGTCAATGGGCGAGAGGCGGGGTATAAACTGGACAGGTCGGCAGTCCATCACAGGGCAGAAATAGCCCAGACTTTTGCTCATTTTGCTGTGATATCACCGAGACTTGCTGCGCTAGGATAGCACAGGCGACAGGTGTCGTTGTGCCAAACGGCTTATCCACGCCAGAATTTGTATCGCCTGCGTCGGGAGAGTGTTTGAAATCAATAAAACTTTTAACCTCCAGCTTTGTGAAGTCTAAATATTTTTAAACATCACATTCTAATAAAATAAAATTGATTTTTATTGATTGATTTTAAAATTGTAAAAAGGACAAACAGAAATGTAAAAACGACAAACAGAAATGTAAAAAGGACAAACAGAAATGCAAAAAGGACAGGCAGAAATAAATAGCATCGGAGAAATAAATAGGGCAAAAAAATACAAAGAAAGAATAAAACAGACAAAAATATTATAACATGCACATAAATAAATACTTAAAAAATAAGTCATTAATAAATAAAGTGGCTAATTAAAGGAGATATATACATTTTGTCTCACTGTATAATTTATTTTCTATCTACATTTATTTGTTTATTGTTTTTTTTTTTTTGGTGGCACATAATTGTATGCATATTTATTTATTGAGCATTTATTTATTTCTGTATTTATTTTTAAATATGGAAGACTTGGTCCTCCATAGTTGGAAAGGCAACATACGGTGGTAGAAATGTCTGTATGTAGCTTTGCGCATGCTACGGGCCCATTAACATGACACAGTCAGACAGTCCTGTTCCTTTAAACTGTTTATGTCCAAAACTTTAGCCACTCAAATTCTAAAAAAAAAAAAAAAATCATTTTAGATTAATTTCAATTCCAGCATTAAAAGATATATGGGACAAAACAGGGACCTACTAACACACACTTTATTGCATGCAGGTTTGTACATAAAAACATCAGGTCTGTTGAATGAAACCAGTGTTGATGAGTGACTACAAGGATTTACCCTGAACCAGGTCAGGAACAAACAGCAGGAAACCGAGTCTCACCAGAGGCACAGCAGCTCATTCACAGAGCATCTGAAGATCTGAAGATATCATTCCCCACTCCCACAACACACGCGCACACGCACACACACATACGCACGCACGCGCACACACACACACACACACACCATTTGATATCTGCTGATTATACAGTAGTCACATTCAGTTGAAGTATGTCTTCCACAGTGCAGTGCGGTTGCATTATAATATAGAGTAGGTTTGAACTTTACAGACCAATTTGGAGGTTTTTCTATTACTGAATTGTTACAGCTATAAAATACCCAACTTATGTCCAAAATAAGCATGGAGACACTACAGCAGCCATAATTGCCAAATAATTAAAGTGATCACAATAATAAAAATCTGGTTTACTGTGCCGCGATTTGTTTTTGTTTGTTTGTTTGTTTGTTTTTAAGAGAGGCAAAAAAATAAGTTTATCCAGGATCTGTTTTACTCCATGCCAAATCTCAGCCTCCAGTAAAGTAACTGAGTACTGCCGCCCACATACCTTCAAAATCAGATAAAATCCCTGCGAGGTGGTCATTGACTGGAAGGTCCGACATCCTGTCTTGCAGAAAGCCCCTTTTACTGCGCTCCAAGTCAGAGGAGAAACTAATGTTACTCAGAGCCAAACTTTTTGGGTTTCTACCCTTCGGGAACTAACAAAGTGATCCGAGCCGATGATGTTGCACAGCAGATTCCTTCCCTCCAGTTCAGATCCCGCTGATCTGTTGGACTGCTGGACCGTCGGAGCCCCTGCGTGGCTGTGGGCCCATCCCCCTGCTCTTCCTCCGGCAGCCTGCAGCCGCGAGGGACAGGGGGGCGAGGAGATTGGGCGGACAGAGAGTGGGCGGAGCCGCCTGCAACACCTGGAAAAAAAACCCTTGAGCGAGTGTCCCGCTATCGCCCACCGCCCCCACCCCACCCATCTGATGCTTGGCTGGAACACGCTGCAGTTTGCACAACTGACAAAGCCTCCTTTTACTGCCGAGGCTTCTGAGTTACGGTCACCCAAAGGGAAACAGCGGGCTTTCACTTCCACAAGGTGAGTATAGTGGTTAATGGTCAGGATGTCTGAATCTAATAATGAGCTGTGGCTATTTCACAGGATATTATTCATTCTGCAAGTGTTTCTGAGTGTGATTCCGGAGTTCAACTTCAGTGTAGAGAGCTCTAAAAGAAAATGCTAATAAACAGTTAGAAAGTGCAAAAACAAGTCACTTCGACTGAAAAATGGATGCAATATAACAAATAAAAACAAATTGTTGAATGAAACATCTCACCCTCAGAAACCTCTTTTTCTGCCCCTACAGCTTAAAGACTGTTGGGATATGTCTCCACCAGGTTCCCTGTACCTGCAGCAGAAAAGGATTCCCACAGCATGATGCTGCACCATCAAGCCTCAACATAAGAGGAAGGTTCAGGGTGATGAAGAGTTTTTCACCACACATATCGTTTTGCACATGGGTCACTCGTTAGGTTCTAAAATAATATTTCAAGCGTTGAACGTCTCCCAGAACTCTGTTCAATCCATCATCTTAAAATGGAGAGAGTATGGACCACCTGCAGGCTGACCAAGATATGGACGTCCACCGAAACTAATGGGCCTTTTCCACGGACTCCACTGGGCCGTACTCTACTCCACACACAGCGCGCTTTGAGGGTTTTCCGATGGACCTATTTCCCATACCCAGCGGTTTTATCCAGTAGAGTAGAGCTCTTACGTCAGCCGACTGCCAGTCAGTGACTGGCCATGGGTGTGGCCAGCCAGCCAGCCCACAGTGGAGGGAGAGGGAAAAAACAATCATGACTGTATGGAGCTAAAACAGTGACAGCTTGCAGCGACATTGAAAAAAAGATTTGGCATTGGAAAATCAAACATTGGAAAATTAAACCTTGAAAAATCGCTTGCAATGACAATCGAAAAAGAGACTTGGCATTGAAAAATTAGACATTGAAGAGACAAACATTGTTAGAAAGTAAACACCCATGATGATATTCTCATTTTATGCTGCAGTTTTCCATAGATTCACTGCAGGTATGATGATGATGATAGCTCCACCCTGACAGCAAAACACAGCCAGCTTGTAATGACACTGTAACTGAAGGAACTCTGCGGTGACAATGAAAACATCTCTCATTGGGGAAAAAAGCAGCAGCATAAAATATAAGTTTTTACTGTCTAAAAATGTTTGGCTTTTCAATGCCAAATCTCTTTTTCGATGTCATTGCAAGTGATTTTTCAATGTTTGATTTTTCAGTGTTTGATTTTATAATGCCAAATCTCTTTTCATTGTCGCTGAAAGCTGTCACTGTTTTAGCTCCATAGATTGCGGACTCAGTACGACAGAGAATGAAACACTGATCTAACCAGTGTTGTATATGTGTGTGGCAGGGAGCAGAGTTGCCTTGTGCAGGAAGACAGAAGCAGGGAAGCAGCTGACATGCACTCACATAGACAGCGTGCCCGTGTGTGTGTGTGTGTGTGTGTGTGCTGATAAGAGAGAGAGGCAGATTATTATATATGCCAGTATAAATTCTGTTATCTGGGTCATCACAACAGAAAATAGACTTATATCGGAGGCAACCGGACTTTTGCTGAGTTCTTTCTGAAAACGTTTTGACATCCTATCCAGGAGTCTTTGTCAATTCTGCTGGCTCACGCTTGAGCAACCTGATTATTATATACTATTTTTGATTTCTACAAACAACATTAAACATTTAATAAACATCTCAATAACATGATTTAAACCTAAATGTAGATGTGTAAACATTTAAGAAAATAGGTTTGCTCTGGGGAATAACAAAATAACTTAAATGTGACTTTGTGAAATAGCAATGATCCAAACAATGACTTGGTGGTGTGTTGTCTGTGTGTCTCTGTCAGCTGGTCAAAAGCTGCCACAGAATCAGTCACCTTTCCTCAGTCCTTTTCTTGTAGCTACTTTAACTTCTTCTGCTTCCCCTTACACATACACACATATCCATATATGAGTCGCACTGGCCCCAGAACATATCAAGGGAAGCTATTGTGACATTAATCCTCTCCGGTTCAGAGCTACAGAACTAATGAGAGCCCCCTGACCCTCAGTACCATCCGGTTGAGTGTGTGAAAAAGAGTTTTACCAACTGAAAAACATCTATTTAAAAGCAGTGATATTACAGTAGTTCTGTGAATGGTATATTGGTATCTGCATGCAGTTGTCTGTGGGGGTTCAGTTACCCTTTCTCTCTATCTCCACCGTCATCTCAGTGGTGCCTAATCTCTCCTTGTGATAGGCTCGACGGTTCCTGCTGGTGCATTTGCGTTTACATAAACTTGAGTGAGACAAGAATGGAGTGTGTGTGTTCGCTCGTGCTCTGACTCGCCTGAAGGAGTCTTCTTACACTGGGCTTGATGTGTGTGGCAGACCGTCAGGTGAAGACTTCTGGAACCAAATTCCAGGGTAATTTAGATAAAATGGCAAAGCGATAACGTGATATGACTGGAGCACAAAGGACAAAAATGCTTTACATTGTTCACAGACTAAGCGGTATAATTGGGAACTTTACAGAATACGATCAAGGTTTCCAACTTTGTTGTATAGGCTTGATATGAAAATGAAGAGTTGGTCTGACCCAACAGGCGCAGTCGTTCACACAGGAAGCCCTAATTAGAGGCCCTTGCTTTTATTCGCTGTAAACATGAAGGCCTCCAGGTGCTCCTGTAGAGTACATTAATATAAAAGATTTCTCTTTTTGTAGCAAATTTAAAAAAAATCCATCTACAGCAGTCTGTGCATAACTGAAACATGTGAAGGGTCTTCTGCTGTGTTAAAGTAGCATCAGATCCAAAGTGATGCTTTGTTTCATCTGTGTTTACATAGTGCAGCAGGAAGTCCGTTTTAGGTGCTGCACCCCAACCACACACGTCCACCCATTGTCTTTACGTCCTTATCCTAGCAGCGCCGCGGGGGGGCTTTCTCCAGTACACCCCGGACAGACCCCAGTCCATCCCAGAGACAGACAGGACAAGCAACCATGCACTCACACGCAACTAGAAACATTTGCTTTAGAAATGAGGTCATACTTTTAGAACGCCTTCACATGACAACCACAAGGGTTTTTGTGTCTTATTGGAGTCTGATGATTCAGACCAACACAAAGTAGTACATAATCATGAAGCAGAAGAAAACTGTCCCCTGGTTTTCAGCTTCTCCGACTCAAAACCTTATAGGTGTTCTGTTCGCTGCATTTACAGCAGTTTTGGGAATGCAAAGCTACAGAGGTAAATATGGTCTGTTTGAAGCTCAGACAGATTTCATGCCCAATATGCATGAAATAAATCATATAAATTTAGCAACAGATTCTCCATTGGATTTTAGTCTGGATCTTGTCTTGAATATGCTTCCATCTAAACTATCCCATTTTATCTCTGATTGTACGTTTAGAGTTGTTGTCCTGCTGGAAGGTGAACCTCCACCCCAGTCTTAGGTATTTAGCTCCATCCATCTTCCTATCAACTCTGACGAGCTTCCCTCCCCCTGTAACAATTTCAGCAATGGATTTATCTTCCCATTCTTTCATGAAGGCTAGCTTTTTGGTGAGCATAAATAGATCATTTGTCCACATTTTACCCCCTGTACTATGGATATCTGCTGCTCCTCTAGAGTTACCATGAGCTTCTTTTAATGTTTCTGGAAAGTTTCCTGACCCACATGCAGAATCAAACTCCAAACTCAGAATATATCCAAGTGAAAGTTTATTTACAACATAAAGTGAGAAAAATGTACAGCTAGTAAGGCTGCGTTCGTGGTTCAACCATGTTTGGAGGAAGAGAGGAGCAGTTCAATGGAGCGATGGATCAGGACAGGACTGAGTCAAATAATTAAAAGGTCACTGAATGATTCTCTCTGTTTCAGACTTGGCAGAGAAAGTTGAGGGGAATCGGATCCTGGTGAATTGTGAAGGGAAGTATTGCGCCAAGGATTAATGTTTCAGGGGGAATTTCCATAAAGAGGAGCAGATAAAGATTAAAGATCCTGAGAGGGACCAAACAGAGTGTTGAAGAGCAGTTAGGCAGATGATGTCTGGATATGGTAGAGCTTCTGTGGATGACCATGGATGGATTTTTCTTAAGAGAACTGTCGGAGAAGATTTGCTGGAGAGATCAGGGATTGGCATAGAAGCCAACCAAGGGTTTCGACTTGGGAGACACAGAGAACACAAGGAGTGAGCTCTAGACATGGTAAACAGACACATGAATATCCTTCCACATAGGAAAGGTAAATACTTAAAGAGTTTCTTTCAAGGTGATAACTTGGGTTTGACTCTACCAAGAAGGTGAAGTTTGGTTAGCTAACAGCTTCCTAAATCCCCACCAGTCAGATGAGGGCATGGCAGGTCTGCAGTTTGCAACAGGCAGCCATGCCCTCCAGCAGAGGTCCTCTGTATGGGAAAGAACTCACACAGCCACACAAATACACTAAAACACCTGGGGTCTCATTTATAAAACATTGCATAGGATTTACGTATGCCCAAAAGCTGAAAATGCCGTATGCTGATATATAAAACTATGTGCACACACACAAGCAAGCAATTTCCCTTAAATCCCAACTGCACCTGAATGCTTGTTTGCATACCAGGTTCTGCCTCATGTTCTGCCCACTACACATCCACACTCAACAATAAATGGCCAATGCAAAGCTCCTCACAAATGGAGAGACAAATTTAGAAGTTTTGATATATACCCAGTTGTGGAGAAGCATTTATTCATATATATATATATATATATATATATATATATATATATATATATATATATATATATATATATATATATATATATATGGACACTATTTTGATATTTTGATATTTCCAATGAATACTTTCTGAAAACCTGCTAAACATTGTGAAATGAGCCCAAAGTTTGAGAACCTGCACAAGACCATTTTTTTCCTGCCCAACATTTTCAACAGAAACCTATCTGGCAACACTGTGCTCATAGTTGGACTCCATTTCCCAATCATGTGACTTCTGAAGGCAGTTGGTTGCACTGGGTTTCATTTAGGAATGTCAGTTTGAAGTATAGAATAGCTATGTTTATACTGAGCCTACACACTAATTGATTCTAAGGCAAAGTTATTGGAGCAATTTGACAGGAATGATTTGAACCACTGAAAAGGCGAAAAGTGCAGTAAACATTAATGCAAGGACTATTAGAAGAGTGTCAGAGTACACAGTATATCACAGTCTTTGCCCGAGGGCATGCTTTTGGTGACAGGTTGGAATCCCCATCCTGACCCATATTTAATACTGAAACAGACAGTCTGCCATTCACATGATTCATGTGTTCATAATGTAAGGTTCATTTAACAGATTGCTTGAAGGGAAGAATGCAATCAGGAGAGGACAGTCTGATGCTGTGGGCAGTGTGTTGCAAGGAGAACTTGTCTCTCTCTCTCTCTCTCTCTGTGTGTGTGTGTGTCTCTGTGCGTGTTCTAACATTTGTTACAGTGTAAGACCAATTTTTCCAACATATGCTGCATTGTGAGGAGCCACTGCTCCTTATGGGGCCCATAGCCTGGGTTAGGGTTACATACACACACACTGACATTAACTCAGTATTAAGCAGGTAGTGAAACGGCTGGTTAATGTATGCATAAATTCTAAAGCTACAGTATTTTATGAAGAGAACACATCACTGCATTGACTTCTCCAACACCTGTATCTTCATTTGAATAAGCTCTAGTTTTAAGTGTTTCAGACAGTAACAGCGGGTTTGGATTTCAAGGTTTATTTTAGCTTTAAGCATAATATATATAAAACTGAATCTAACCAAATCCTCCTGGATCACGCTCCGTTTTAACAGTGGCGCTCCCTAGTGGTGGTTAATAAGAATGTTTTTGTGTGGTTGATCCAAGTCCCTTTGTTTTGAAACGTATAATGAGCCAGGGCAATAAGTTAATTTTGAGATATTCGCTGAATTTAACAAAAGTTGGCAAGAACTGTTAAGACGATGGATGAAAGAATTGAAATGACAAATAATCTCACTATTTTACATCCTTTTACTGAAAATCATATTAAGCAAGGGATTGTATGTTTGTGTATTTTGGCATCTTGCTTTACAAGTTGTGGAGTTTTTGTCCAAGAACCACTTTATATAATTGGCAGTCGTTTCGGATAAATGTGGACGGAGGTGCTCTGATAAATTCCATAAATACTCCTTGAAGTTTCATTTCAATAGAGCAAGTCACCCATAACTAATCCATTTTAGATGTGCTTGTGCTACCCTTGGATGATTTTTCTGTATTAAACAGCATGAAATGCTCAAATCTCCCTTTGATATTTTAAACACATTAGTAACTTAAAAAAATTGCTAGCAAAAAAAAAAAATTACACTGTGAGGAAAGACTGGGATTGATCAAGATATTTTAGTTTTGTAAAAAGTATTCTAACGCCTAGGAAAGTGGCCACACTTTAATAATAAATTCAAACTGTATCTGTGGTAAAATTATTGCTTAGTTTCTGAAATACATGGACTGTGGCCTATTCCGGATTCATCTCTGTCACCTCTCAGCCACAGAAACCATCCAATTAGCTCGGTCCACTCCTCAGTCATCAGCCCAGACCAGTTCCACCTGCTGCCACTAATCAGTCTCACCTGTTCCCCAGCCTTCACATACCTGCCTCACTCACCCACTCACTGCCAGATCCTCTCATCACCTCACTTATGCTCTGCTGCCATGATTGTTTCAGTTCTTGTGCACTGCCAGCAACTCCTGGTTTGCCAGCTTTGAACATTTTCAATAAACCCTTTTTAATGTACTCTGTGTTGGCTAACTTCGGGTTCACACCCCCAAACCTGTAGATTGTCAGGTATCTCCAGGGTGTGATTGTTTAGTTTTAGGTCTCCGGGGATTCTGTAGTTCTGTTTGTTTGCACTTTCTTAGTTTATCTGTAGATTATTGTTTCTGTCACGAGTTAGTCTTTCACTGCGTTCCACTTCCTTATTACTTCTTGTATTCCTGTTCTCTTTAGGTCTGTGTTCTTCTTGTCGCTCTCCTTTTTTGCACCCGTCTCTGATAAGTGTCTCATCGTGTTCACCTGTGCTCCCAATTTCCCCCTTTATTCCTCCCCTCTATTTAAAGCCACGTGTTTTCCTTGACTAGTCATCAGGTCTACCTCTGTGAAGCTACCCTACATTCTGTCAGTCACCTACTTATTCCCTACACTGTTCCGGTTTGGTTTTTGTAAGTGCTCTGGTTATTATTAAATTATCATCACTCTATCATGCTGTGTCTCAGCTCTGTTCTGCACTCTGGTCCACAAACCAAAGACATGACATAGATAAGATAAACTCCATCAACCTCATAGTTGAGGATAAATAAATAATTAAAAAAAATGAATAATCAAGAATAAAAAGCGAAGAAATGTACAAACAATGAGCACTTCTTACTTTCCAGGCTGGTGTGTAAATGCACAGAAAAAGACTCAATGATTTCTCTGTAATACGCTTCAAAGTCCACCACTTTACACCATGATCCAGGAACCAATTTACCTTTCAACACTCCTCTATGCCCCCCCACCCCCCCATTGCCTCTGTGTGGACAGAGGCAATGCTCCTCTATCCAGTTATGACAGAGGAGCAAAACAAGAAAGTACCCAGACAAGGCAAAGGGAAGAAGGCCAAGAGTCCAGAA
Source organism: Fundulus heteroclitus (assembly GCF_011125445.2). Lineage (NCBI taxonomy): Eukaryota > Metazoa > Chordata > Actinopteri > Cyprinodontiformes > Fundulidae > Fundulus > Fundulus heteroclitus. The sequence goes on along the minus strand of NC_046376.1, from coordinate 35,432,836 downwards.
AACAAAACAAAAAAAAACTAAACAGGAAAGGATAAAAGTTTAGGCTTCCCTGGTGCAAGTTATTAGAACAGCGGCAGGTTAAGCTGCTCATCCAGTTAGCATAGCGGAGCAGCAGGAGGAGAAAAACAGCCAGCCAGCCCAAAAAACAACAGGCAGGGTGCATGACACAATCACAGCTCTTAATGGCGCCGCAACGTCGCCACTTTTGCTTGCTGTCGCTCGCCTGACATTATCGCCGGCCGTTCACATAGCATGCGACAAGCCAGAAGTACGGCAGTACAATGGCTCTATCTACGCTTTCACTTCACTGCCACTCCAGCCTCGCCACTCACTCTTCTCCATGCTTGGTCCTTTCTGGACCTGTCGCTGTGGTAATAATTGGTTAAGTCATACAACTCAGACCGACATCAGACCGCCACCATCAGTTCTTCCATGTTGAATAAAACCAGCTTTGTCTCTACTGCTACTGCAGTTCTTCACCCCACGTCACAGTCACATCTAGTTCCTGATTGGTTTCAGCAGTGCGACAAGACAAAAGTTCAGCTTTTTCAACTCCAATAACTGTTGCTTTGGAGCCATCGCAGGTGTCGTGTCGCTCTGGCTTAGCTTTAATCACCAAAATAGCGCGGCTTATGTCTCTAGAATTGCGTCTGTGGCCTCGCTTAGGGTCGCTCCTGTGTTGCACTTGTGCATAGGGATATCATATAAATCTGTCACTAGGCCTCCCACATTCATGTTCAATGTGAATGGACCTTCAGAAGACAGCGTCACACCTAGAAATGGGGTCAACTCCACCTCCCCACTAAAAATGTTTGTTCTCTTCTTTCTCAGAGTCACTCTCAAAATGTATCTGAACTACTCTTATGCTAAAACTCTTTCATAGAATTTGAAGGCAAAGATGAGAGTTCTCTGAGAGGACACTGAGAATCTTTGTGAATTCGGGCTCTCGCAATGACAAACTCTATTCGTCATTGCGAGAATAAATACTGTCAAGATGAATATCCTGCCAAAACTTTGTTTTGTGTTTCAATGTCTTTCGCTATTTTTACCAAAATGCTTTTTAAAAAAGTAGACTTGATTACCTGTCGTTTTCTGTGGATTAGCAAAATACCCAGAGTTAGACAAAAAAATACTTCTGTGCCCATATTGACAGAGATTCTCAGTGAGCTCCTATCTTGGCCTAAAAATTCCTACCTAGGAGTTTTAGCTTGAGAGCCATTCAGATAGCTGCTGAGAGTGACTAAGTAAGGAAATGGCAGAAATTTTTATCTTAGTGAGGAGGTGTGGTTGACCCAGTTGCTAGGTGTCGACGCTGTCTTTCAAGAGCTGTGATTGGTGGATAGTAAAAGCAAAAGAAAAAAACAAAGAAAAAAACAGCACAAAAGAGCTCCTACTAATCAAAGGAGATAAATTAACCGATTAGACTGGATTAAGAAATGTGTGTCATGATGATGAAACTTGGCTAAATTAACTGTCACAGCATTAAAATATTTAATATTTTTACATCCTCATCATTATATTGATTTGCTTATTGTTATGTTATCTCCTGTCATTTTATTACTTTATCTACCGTATTTGATATTAATGCGCACTCACCTGTCAGCATTTTACTGGAACTAGCTGTTTGTATAAAGCAGATGGATTTGACAAAACAGTGAACATAAAATGGAGACAAAAAGGTGGAGAAAACTGAGTAGGACAGCAGTGCTGCCCAGCACACAACTCTGGGAGGACAATGTTGAAAGGCAAATTGGTCCCTGGATCATGCCCCAAAATGCGGACTCTGAAGCATATTGCTGCAGATCAATACATCTTTTTCTCTGCGCCTCTTGGTGCTTTTACGCACCATTGAAAGCGCTCCGTGCAGCAATCAAAAGGCAAAGAGGAGACGGCATCCCATAAGCAAACTTTAGATGACCATTTAGGCTAGTAACATTAACATGTACAATGCAGAAAATACATTTTCACATCTTATATAAATATTCTTTTTAAATTTCACCCCTTTTTATTCATGATCATTTTCTTGTATTTATTTATCCTCAATAAAAGTTACTGGAGCCACACCTTTAACCCGGTGGGCCACTGAAACTAATGAATTCCCCTCTATGGGGATGATAAAGTTTATCTTTTCTACATATTAATAATAATATGATTGTTACAGAAGTTTATGTGCTCATTTCTCCTCTGTTCAGGTGGTGGATCAGCCAATCAGCTCTCTCTGTTTCCACCATCTTCCCTGCTTCAGACACTCTTAGACTCGCTAAAAGTCCTCCTCACTACTCCTAACATTTTATCACTTTAGGAGCTCTCTGAAGGCCTAAGATGCTTTGTGAATAACTTTTATCTTACTGAGGTAAAATTCTAAGAAAAATCTTAAAATTCTAAAAATTTTCCTAAAATGACATCACGTTTGCGACAGATGTGGAGCCTCACCCTGTTATGAGGCACATATGTTTTTCTTTTGTAGAGCCTTGCCAAATTTATTTTGACACTATGTCCAAGGTACTTACTTGATCTTATACACACATGAATAAAAATATAAACGGAGTAGAATAATTTAGCAGTCTGATAAATTTTTGTTTGGTATGATTTTGTTGACACAATTATGAAGAATTGAGTAAATTAAATGCCATTAAACACTAGCCAAGTACCAGAAAATTCACATTGCAATATGGCACAGAATTTCTTGATATACTAGTGGTATCACTACACTTTCTACTGCTCTGGCACATTCAACAATAGAGTTGCTTGTGTGAAGACTTCACAGAGTCTTCCCCACAGTGCCCTGCTTGATATATATGTAAAAAACTTTATTAGATATTATTTTGGGATAATTTCAAGTTCAGCAGACACAGAAAGAGAAAGGTTAAGGCGAAAAAAAGGAAGAGAAAAGGTTGAGACAAAATGCTAAAATTGTGAAAAGGCGTTAAACCAGACATAAAATTAATTTAGAAATATAAGCTCCAGCTGCAATGTGAGATAGGGCTTATTTATATGTTGGAGATAGTTCCATGTAGCTGTGCTTCACTTTGTAGTTTTAAAAAGGCTACTGCTGTTTGAAATCATTTGGCTTTGCTGTGGCCCTGGAGGTCATAATGTGTAAATACAGATGAGAGTTTGCTGAATGTAAAGTACGTTTAATATCATTTCATTACATTTAAAATTTTGTATTTTACGAATTTCACTTAAGTGGAAAGTTTGATAATTTGGCTACATTCTTTTCTGTACTTTTAACCAAAGTAAAGTAATTCAAGATTTCCCCGTTGCTAAAGACATTGACGTCTTTATTGTTTCTTAGCAAAGACGGCACACTGCCGCATTGTGCTGGACAGTAGCTGTGTTGGAGCTGGTGCCTGTGTTGAAGCTGCGGAAGTTTTAAGTCTAGAAGTAGTGGAGCTTGGAAGGTTAAATTCAGGGGAGTGGAGGAATAGCTACCCCTGGTATGTGGAAAGAGATTTAGAACAAGAAAAAACAAGGTATTTCATTATCAGGACGGTTCTGCCCTTTGTCAGCCATTCGGGGTGGGTCCCATTCTTCAGAAGTTCACTTGTGCACTCATAGAAGTCAGCTTGTTCAGCCAGTAGGTGTGGATCATGTCCAGGCCTGGTGCTGTCCAGTTCTTCATACCTGAGAGTCTTTACTGGATGTCTGCCATTGTTATGTTCACTGGACTTTGTTCAGGGAGATTATTGTGGCCTGCTCTTAGATCTATTAGCCACTGTGCATCATTGTTTTGTGATGCTACTTACTCCCAGTTACCTTTCCAGTATTGTTCCATATCTTGTCTTGGGTAGTTGGCTCGAGTGTTATTCCCCTGCCACTGGGAGTACTCTTTAGCTGGTTCAGTGGAGAACAGCCTGTTTATTCTTATGGCTTCTATCTCCTTTGTGTATCTCTTCAGTCTGGCAACTAAGGCTTGGAGTCTTTGTTTGGCAGTTTCCAGGGCCTCAGGTATTGGCATTCGTTTGCATTTGTGGCATATTCCCTTTCTGGATGCACCATTCTGACAACTGGCTTACTTCTCTCCATGTTGCCTTGATTTTGGCTTCCAACCTTCTCATCCATGGTGGACATTGTCCATTATGGTAGCTCTTAATATCACCTTTGCCAAGCATGTCCAGGATCACTAGTGCTGTATTGTATATAAACTCACTGGCTTCTGTGATGATCACAGTAGGGATCGTACTTAGTGCTGTATTCACATCATCTAGGTAGGAGATCATCTGGATGAACTTCATTTAACTTCACTAGCCAATGTCTGGGTTGATAGGCTCCTAATTTAGCCATGATCAACAAGTAACCAACACTTAGGTCAATCTTTCTCACATTCAGTTGGTTTTGTTTCATTGGGGCTTGGTATCCAAACTCTGGTGGGTTGATGTTAGCGTGTATTGGCTCCCCCTAGCTGTAGCCATTTGCGTTACTGCAAAATTAACCAAAATCATTCTCATTTGTCACCCGGAATGGATATAACATTTCCTACAAACAATCTGTCCTCTCCATCAACAATGGCTTAGTCAAGTTTTTCTCCTTTCAAAATTAGAGGTATGGTCTGAAACTACTTCGGCGAAGTGTATAGCTTGAGTTTACTTCCTGGTTCCTGAGCCTATCACCTGAAAGATCCCAGGGTTCTCAAACCAGAGTGTAGCTTTTGGTATTTTATTTTGGCAAACATGGAAGCAAGTAGGAGAACCAGACCAGAAATATAACAGATACATCATCATATATTAGTAACAGCTACCTTAAAAGCCTACAGTACATATCCATTTACTAAGGATAGAATAATAATACTAATATCTAAATTAGGAGCAGAGTTCAAAGCAAACACTTCCTTAAATAACATACAAGTTGAAGGTTTAGATTAAGCTAATATTTTAGATAACTCAGAAAGCTCAGCTGGATCTAAACAGTCCAAACACAGATCATGTTCTAAAGATACCTTAAATGCTGCCTTCACTAACTGAGGATGAAGTAAACACCTTTTGGAGGATGCCAAGGATCTTTTTTATAGGATCAAATTTATTTACAAAGCATCCCATAAAGTCATTACTAGTGAGAGCTGAGGGAAGTTTGGCAACTGTACTAAATAGAAACTTAGGATTATTCCTATAATGCTCTTTCAGTAATGCAGTGTTCATGCTTTCCAAAGGATCTTTTTACACAACAGTAGACTGTTTATCCAGGTTAAGAAGGAGGGTGAAAAATGGATCCACATGGAGATCATCCATGTGGATCCATTTTCTCTGGAATTTCCTAATTTTGTGGTTTAAAGTAGGCATCTCTAACTTAAACCATGGAGCCAATTTCTATGAATAATTTCCTTCCTATTCAAGGGAGCTATTTTGCTTAATGCAAAATGCAACAAGGAAGTAACATGATCAGCAATAGCATGAATTTGTAAAAGGGGAGAAAGTGAATTACTGGCCTCTGTTGTGTTTTTCTGTGATACTGAGGAAAGAAAAAAATAGGACAAATTCTTTACAAGTTCTGACAGAGATTGTCTGATAATGATAATTAAATTTTCTTTCAGTGATGGAGAACTTGGTTGAATTAAACTTGAAAGATATTTTAAAATTGTCAGATAGGACAGGATTGAGACGAAATAGTGTTATTTTTCCACATCCTATGCCATATGTCAGCACAAGGTCCAACATATGAAGACAATGGTGGGTCTGCAATTATTTCCAGCAAAACCAACTGAGTCTATGATAGCATTAAAGGCTACATTTAGGGTATTACTTTTAGTGTCAGCATGAATGTTAAAGGTATAGTGGACAATCTTCTTTTGGCTTCCAGTTCCAGGGGGATCATTTTATCTATCAGTTGTCCCACATGCCAATCATTAAAATGCACTCAGGTATGCTAGTGTGCATGCTCATTCCTTGTTAGTTTCTTATTGCTGTGGACTTCTAGTGTTTATGTATCCAGTGAGCTTCGGTTTCAGCCGTTCATTGTAGCTCCATGGCTCTCATCGTTTAATTTGAAAATGGTGGAGTGTCACAAGAAACAAACTGTCTTACAAGTTTACAAGAAGAAGCGGAAGTCGTCAAAAGAAAGAAATAAGACCAGAGTGAATTTGAGAGATTTTTCACACAATCCTCTGAGGAGTGGAAGAGCAGGTAGAATGGTCTTTCACATGTGCAGTTATAGAAAAAGGGACTAGGGTGTTTCTTACCTATATTCTGGAAAATTGTCAATATTTAACACTAAATCAGATAAGAAGTCTGAGAACTGATCCAAATACTGAGAGTAAGGACCTGGTGGATGATACAAAACAACAAATTTAAGTAGTTTTAATGCTTTGCAATTTGGATGAGGGAAACCAAGGGTTAAATGTTCAAAAGAATTGTAGCCACTAGTTGTGCTAGGACTGATATATAAATCAGACTAAAGATGGTTGCTTCTTATATATATATATATATATATATATATATATATATATATATATATAGATATATATATATATATATATATATATATATATATATATATATATATATATATATATATATATATATATATATATATATATATATGCCTTCACGGAGCAGATGCAATTTTGGAGAGACTAAGTCACAAAACCTTGGACTATATATAGCATCCACATGTACACCTGTATCTCTCTAACTAATATTAGAAAAATCACATTCTAATCAAAAATATAAACAATATCTGTTCATCTGACGTGTGAAAAGTTATCCCTCGAGCCCTGACGTCAATAGTCCGTTGATTCGAACAAAAATAAATCGCACAACGCTGAGACATCATTTGTCTGTTCAGCATAAATCAGCAGGATAGGGTACGTCAACCGCCCCAAGATGGCGGCCGTAATTCCTGCGCCGCGACACTCAATGCGGGGTCTACTCTTATATTATGTCTATGGTGTACATTCTAACTATGGAAGGCTGATGTTAACCAAGGAGTAGTGGTCCCTTTAAGACCGCCCCTCCTCATTTGCATAATGAGGCAGAAACGCATACAGAAAAGGAAATAGGGCAGGCATAAATAAATAGGGAGCATAACAAATAAATGGGGTAAAAATATAGAAAGGAAGAATAAAACAGAAAAAAATATTAAATCATTGACAGAAATAAATACATTTAAAAACTAAATAAGTGAAATGATTATTTAAAAGAAGAATAAAAAAGCTAATTAAAAGAGATATTCACATTTATGTCTCATGGTAAAATTTAATTACTGCTTACATTTATTTATTTGCTGTATTTTCTGTATTTATTTTATCCATCCATCCATCCATTTTCTGTCGCGTCTATCCCTTGTGGGGTCGCGAGGGGTGCTGGTGCCTATCTCCAGCTGACAATGGGCGAGAGGCGGGGTACACCCCTGGACATATTTATTATATTATTATATTTATTTCTGATTATGTCAGAGTTAGTACACCATACCTTAACACTACGCCGATGACACAAAAAACAGTAGGAGGCTTTAAGAGAGCTCCATTCAGTAAGCAGAACCCGATTCTTATTCTACACAAAAACAAACGCTTCTCTCCTATTGGTTCGGTTTCTCCTTGTAACCACAACTTTGTTCTAATTATTGTAACAACTGTCTTCCTTTCTCCTTAAGTTGCCACTGTTAAATGATTTCAGCTAAGTAAAAGAAACATTATGTGGTAATCAGCTGCCGTCAGACTGACCAATCCTGTGCGGCGGAGGGTGACGTCAGCGTTGCCAGCGTGGAATTCACGTCGCTCTGCAGGTCCAGGAAGTAAACTGTCCGGTTCGGTCAGTGCTTAACTGAACTCACACACGGAGACGGATCATTAAATATACGCGATCAATTCAAGCACGACAATTAAACAATTCCACGGGCTTTCCCGGAGAGTTCTGCAGGGGCATCCCGGCGTTACCTTGGAGCTGATTGTCTGCGTCCTCTTCCACGGAGGGCAGGAGTCAAACTGTCAGCTGAGGGCTTTAAAGGTAAGGAGCGCGGACTGTGGACGGCTGCAGGTGTGATGGGGGGGATTTGTTTCAGCTCAGCTACTTTCCTCACCCCGCGCTGCTGCTGCTGGTTCCCTATGTGCAGCCCGGCAGCAGCTGTCCGAACCCCAGCTGTCACCGAGGGCTCCGCTGAAGGAGAGCCAGCCGCTAAAGCTGCGCTTCTCTCGGCCAGAGGAGCACAGCTGTCTGCAGAACTGCTCCGTGTTCTGGCTGAGGAGGGAGTAATGGAGTCCAACATAAAGCGATAGTTCCAGTACACAACCTAAAACCTAGTAACTATTCACAGTGTTGTGGGTTGGACTTTCAAAAGCCGAGAAAAAGCCTTATAAATTTCACCATCTTCTCAGAAATGAGTCAGCGTTTCTCATTTTAATTACCAATGCAAACCACATTGCAATGTTTATTCAGCTTTTATTAAAGCTGTTTTAACTTGGCTTCTTTACTTGTAGTAGTGTTCACACCTTTAGAACCTTTTCACATTTTGCCATATCACAACAATACATGTTGACGTATCAATTTGGAAAATGTTGCATGCCTTTTACATTTATTTCCCCAATAAAAATCCGACCCTCTGCAGGTCTTTAGGTTTGTCTCCACCAGCTTCACGCGTCCAGAGACCAGATGTTTTTGCCCGTTCGTACAAACGAGTGAATCTCCACTTCAAACCTGGTTGCGGGTTTGTTTCCCAGGATTTCCCTGAGCAGCTGCCCTGCTAGACAGAAGCATCCCCACAGCATGATGCTGCCACCACCGTAGCCCGCCAACACAGGATAGGCCACGTGTGCATGGCTAATACCAGCTTATGATCTTTCACCAGTGGATTTTCACATCTCATGGTTGTCCTGTCAGCAGGCTGCTCCAGCTTAGTCATGGACCTTTGCAGCTTCCCCAGAGCTGCCAGTGGCTTCTTGGCTGCTTCTCCAATCTCCGATCTCCTCGTCCTTGCAGCTGGTCCATCCTCTCTCCCTGTTCAGATGATGGATTGATCAGAGCTCTGTGAGATGTTCAAAGCTCGGGAGATTGTTTCAGAACCTAACCCTGCTTTCAACTAGAACTTTCCTCCTGACCCGTCTGCTGGGTTCCTTGGTTCTCACAGTGCTGTTTGTTCTCTACTGTTCTCTAGTAAAACTCTGAGGCCAGAAACAGAGCAGGCGTGTTTATGCCTGTAATAAATGACACGCATCTAGACTCTGTTTACTTATGAGGTGACTTTTGAAGGTATTTGGTTGCAGTAGCCTTTTCTTTTCTCTAGGGGCGCCAGAGTAAAAGGAGCTATAGACTAACGCATGCCACTCTTAGATTTTAGGTTGTAAACAGGTTCCTCAAACCACACAGGTTTTTCCTTCCGCACTTCTGGACTACTATATGTTGGCCGGTCACATACAGTTTCATTAATCTACATAAAGGTTTGTGGTTGGAACATGACAAGGAGGGGAAATTCAGGGGGTATCCATATATTTGCAAGGCACTGTCATTGTCAGCCTCTGTCTTTACTTCTCATCTCACTGGATCTTTTCAGTAGATCCCTACCGCAATAAATACAAAGCAACTAATGCGGGATTTCCTTTTTGCTGTTAATCTGAGCCTGACCAACTCTGTTGCGCCCAGTGCAGTTAAATAAAAAAAAACTAAGTACAAATTGGTGAGGTGCAGAATGAAATATCCTTAAAGTATTACATGGCCTCCTCTGGCGGAACCGTTCCTTGTCCACAGAATCTTCAGCGTCTGTCTGCGTTGCATTGCTGTGCTTCACATGCTGTGTTTTCACTGTGCAAATTCACTCTGCCTGCCTCTCCTTCAGGACACAAACACCTTCCATGATGATGGTGGACGCTGCTCTGGCTCAGGTGGGAAAAAATCTGAGTGAAGCCATGAGGATCCTCGGAGATGGACAGATGTAGGATTAAGTGTCCTTGTTCAGCTTCCATATTTCTAGAATGAGGGAGTGTGTATGTGGGGGGGGGTGAATGCAGATTTCCAATCCCATTCTTACTGAATAAAGCTGTGTGTGTTTGTGCATTTGCTCAGGGAAGCGGATGCAGGAACAGAAAGCCGGCGGTTGAGTAGAACCATCATCCCTGGACCCCTGCAGGGAGAGTAAGACACACAGCCACACAATCATCTACCTGTTCTCCCGCATACTCTTTTGAGACTTCTGTGTTTGAAGACAAGGTGATAGTAGCACGGGTATACTGTCAAATAAGTCAAGTGACATATTAACAGTTTGTCAGGATGCAAAAATGTGTACATGGCGTTCCCTCTGCAGGACACGTCAGTCGTACACTGTTAGAACTTAAGAGCAGGAAGCTGTTGCACAGGTCTATAGAGTTTGAATCTGGACGTTACTTCAGACGCACCAACTAATTGCTTCCAGGCACAGATCTTCACATAATGTCTCTTTTAAGGCCAAATTCCTGTTGAAATCTCTCCAGTCTACAATGGACAGGGTGAGAAACCAGTACTCTTTTATTAATGTCAAGGTATTTCATTATCACCGTAGTTGGCACATCCTGGAATAGTGTTAGCAAGCAAGACAACTGGGATAGTTATCCTGGCTGAGACAATCTCATAACAGCTCTACTTTAGCTCTACTTTCCATACAGCCTTCCTTCTTTTGAGGATGTTCAGTCAATGTCTTTATTTTTATTGAAAATGATACCTAATTACAGATATGACACAAATAGATAAAATTAAATCTTTATGACTAATGAGACATCTTTTTAAGAGCAACTAGAGGAAACCGCTTTAAAGTAATGAACTGAAAAGATTCTTTGAGGCATGGACTTGACTGGTGAAAACAACCTCTGGCTTTCCGCTACGTGTAATTGATCATGGCGATCACAGCGACTCTGACTTGTGCGTGCGCTAAGTTTGGAGGCGACGCAGATGGTATTGTGGTGAATTTCAGCCAAAATGCATCATGGCTCCTCTCAGAGGTTCAGTTTGCCTCCATATCAGACTTTAGTCATAGTTCAACTTTATCATAAGCATTCAAAACCGCTGTGCTATTCATGGTTTTGCTGGTGAGCCATATTTACACATAAGGACCTTTCAAATAAATATATTCTGATAAGCCAACTTAAAGCTTAAATCCATGTCCACACAACATTTATTGGGGATTTCCACCATCACATTGCTCCCTATGATGATCACTGTGGTATTCTGATGTGTACTCCATGTCAACAGATAACAAGGTGTGATTGTGATTACAGCAATTACTTCATTTGGTTCATATATATATATATATATATATATATATATATATATATATATATATATATATATATATATATATATATATATATATATATATAAAGAAACCCCCGCCTCAAAAAAATACAAAACAATAAAAAAGTAAGAAAAACTAAATATTGCCTACCAGAAGTTATTCTGTGCGCAAATGAGCTGATGGTACAGATCGTACTGTACGTACCGGTACGGATCGGGTAGTGACAATGCATCATCATTGCAGAGGAAGTGTTTTCTTCTACTTTGGATGGATGGAATGAGAACATTGTGTAAGATGTCATTGTTGCTGACCCCTGCTGGCCAATTTATTATTTACAGAGGTAATAACTGACATGTGCAGTGCTCCTTTAAGTGCCTCACACACCCAGCAAGACCTTCCAGCTTCACCTCCTTGTCTAATCCAAGTTCAGAATTCATCAGTGCTTTCATCCAAGCATCCGCAGCCCACCATGGTTCCTCTGAAGTCCGCTGGAACCTTGTTTTCCTCTGTTCAGGTGTTAAACACTAAACACTTAAGTGTTTGGCTTCTCTAGATGCAAATACCAGCCAATGTTTTATGGTTTACACACAAATCTTAACTCCTGGTTCTGTCCATTTGTCGTTCAGGTTTTTTTTCTTTTGTGCATTGTCTGTTTTCAGGCAGGTGGTTTCTGTCCTGAAACCTTTCTTTCTTGGTCTACCTGTCTGGTTCCCCTTTAAAACCTGAACATTTTAGTTTTAGCTCCAAACTTTGGACCCAGCTGGCCTGAAACAACCAGAATCTTTTCCCACACTGTGTTGATTTAACCTTCTTAAAGGAGGATCCTTTCCATTGTCTCAGCTGACGACTCTCCTGCAGGAGCCATGTGTCCTGGTGTAACAACACAATAAGGTCGGATGGTAAAAGAGTATCCACTGACCTTATTGAGGCTTCTTCTTCTTCTGGCGGCTCCCCTTAGGGTTCCTCTGCCTGCCTTTCACCCCATCCTTTGCCTCTCCAACTGTTACACCTACTAGTTCCAAGTCCTCCTCCACCATGTCCATGAATCTTCTCTGGGGTCTTCCTTTTCCTCCTCCTTGGCATCTGCAACCCAGACATCATCTTTCTGGGGTATTCACTATCTTTTCAGAGCATGTCCAAAAGCAAAATCCAGGCTGATTCTCCACTCAGAGTGATTCCATATTGTTTCCTTCTTACTCAGTTCTAGAAACAAATGAGCCATTGATTTAGAAAACGGGAGTTAACTGTTCAAGGATTTACGAAGCCAAAACATTCAGCTGGTAAGAATAGTTGTGTTGTGTTTTGGTCTGCAGTGGTCAGGATGTCACCACTATACTGCACCTTGTTCACCACCTCATTCATGAAGAGGAGGATGAGGAGGAAGGGAAGGACAAGCCGAGCCAAGCGTAAGTAGAACTGTTTATTACCATAGTCGGTTTATTATGGGAAAAACCTGGTGAATAAAATGTGAGTTGATATTTTTTCTGTTGCTCATGAATCCAGAACTACAAGTTGAAAATCAGGATTTTGTCTGGTGGGTTGGAGAGCATTAGTAGTTTTCATTGACCCAGTCCAGCGCTTTAATAAACGGCTTCTATGCACCGCTGTTAAATAAGAGTGCGTCTGCTGTCTAGAATTTGATTCATTACTTTTCCAGAACCAGAGAAATAAGTGAACAGAACCCAGAGTATAAGAAATTAGTTCGATTTACAGACTTTCTATATGATTGTCTAAAAGATCCTAACCTCTCATCTGTTCATCCTTCCCTCGGTCCTGACATTTTTTACAGCTTCCATGTTTAATGCCTGAACTTTTATTTTTGGTCCTTTAAAAATTAGGTTAAAATGGACTGAGAACTTAAATGAACATAATGAAAACTGTGTGCTGCCCTGTTCACACCTGATGTTAACAGGTGTGAACAGGGCTGCACATGAAAATGAACGTGTCCTCAGCGATCAGATCAGTTACCTGCTCTATGAGCCGACACACTGCGGCCTGTCGGCTGAGCAGGGCTGCTGCGTTCTGTAACGTCTGATACCTTCAAGCATTTGAACAATGTCAGTATGTAGAGTTCCATTGTTGTGGAATTAATTCAACTACAGACGTTTTATAAGCTCACCTGTGTAGGGATGGAAAAAAGAAACTAGTCACACCTTTCAACTTCCTAAAGATTACCACAGTAGAACAGCTCACTGGCACATCTTATCGGTTTACTTTGTCGGCATGGATTCAGCCATATTCACCACATACGGTGGTCCTTGAATCCATTCCAGCAGGGGTTGTATCCAGATGAATGCTGGCACTAAAGGCGGTCTGAGCAGAACCGTTGTCAGGATGCGTGTTAGTGCCAGGTGTGAAGCTGTGAATGCTGTTCCCTTCTACAGTTAAAGCGTAGCTGAAATGCACAGCCCTCAGTGAAGTTGTGCTGTGGTCTCTCCATCAGGATGCAGAACGTGGGGGAACAGGGCCACATGGCTCTGCTGGGTCACAGCCTGGCAGCCTACATCTCAGTGCTGGGCCGAGAGCGACTGCGGAAGCTAACCACTCGCATTCTGTCTGACACCACACTGTGGCTGTGCAGGATCTTCAGGTAAGACCCTGCAGTGGCCTCCTGCTCTTACATTTAGACAGCTCTGCACAGCTGCATACTCTCTATGAATTTAGTCAAAGGTCATGTAGAAGAACTGAGTACTTTTTTAAGATAAATTTTAGTAAAAGCAGACTTATCACAGTATTTTATGTGCTTTGGTTCAACATCTGTAACAACTGCACAACAGAAAGAGACTGATAAAACAATAGATACCTTTTTTCTTTTGTTCAGTAGTTTTTCCGCATGCCTCTCGTTCTTTGGAGCCATTAGGGAAACAGGAGCGAACCTAAATGTCCACAGATTTAGTCCCTGGAGAGTTTTGTGTGCCTTGTTAACGTTTATCTAAAACCACACCCATCACCTGGCTGTCCTGCAGGTATGAGAGCGGCTCTGCCTATTTCCATGAAGATGACAGGGATGGCCTTGTAAAGGTCTGTCGGCTCGCCATCAATGCCCGTTATGAGGACTATACTACTGAAGGCTATGCTGTTTTAAGCTCCACACAGCCAGTGATCTACCAAAGCGCCTCCTGCAGGCCGGGCCTGGGACAACACCTATGCAGCCAGGTGAGTGGACTCCTTATAGGCAAGGAGTGTTTATTTGTAAAGCACATTTCAACCACAACACAATTCAAAGTGCCGTATAAGAACAGAACAAAGAAACAAAACATTGCAAGTTGGGCTACAAACTTCAATGTTAACATTCAAAGGCAACTCTAAACGTAAAGGTTTTTAACCTTCTCAAATAGTGTGGGTTGTGAAGGTATTGCAGGGGGCCTTGCCTTTTTTGTCCAGAAAATACAGGTCTTCTAAATCATTTTAAACGTGACAACAGCACCACCTGCTGTTTGGTCTTTACCTGCAGTCAGTAGTTTAATGAATACTGTTAATAAACTCCTAAAGAAGTACAAAACCTAATCTAACAGAAGTTTCTATTTAATAATAATGGCTTGATATTATTTTTGCCATATGAGGTTCATAGATGGTTAAAAGTTGACTGCATGTACGAGTCAGGCTAAAAGCTATTTATGTAAATATTATATAGTTTAAAAAGTCTGGCAATGTTGAAGCATTCTTGCTGTTAGAAACCATTGTTATGTTATACATGAACCCATACATACAGTATGTTGTAAATTTTAAAATGGATTCTGGGTAATCTTCAGAACTTCAGCTTTAATGCATTTAACAGAAAAAGTGATAAAACTTACATTTTTGACCCATTTTGTTGGGATTGGTGGATGCCCCTTTGGAGAAGGGTGGGGGGGAACAGAAAACATTCGGGACTTTTTGAGTCAACTGGAAGTTTGCTCCAGATAAGTGGAGCATAAAAACTAAATGCTGCTTCTCAATGTTTGGTTTTGGTTCTGGGTATGGAGAGTAGGCTTGAATCAGAAGACCTTAGTGGTCTGGAGGGTTGATGCACTGACAAGAAGTCTGTGATGTTTTCAGGTGCTAAGTCCTTCAGTGATTTATAGAATAGCAGAAGTAGTTTAAAGTCTATTCTCTGATATACAGGGATACATTTTTGCAGCTCCACCACAGAGACAGGGACTAATGTTTAATGTCTTTAACGTTTTAATGTTTCAAACTGTCCTGTAACGTTTAGAAGCGTCTCTGCTTCATCAAACCTGACTCCAATATGAGCTGATTAGCAGACTCATTGACTGCATGTTAGTGAGCTGGTTTAGCCTTTTGATTCAGATGTGTAGGGCAAGGGATGCGTGTAGAAGCGGTAGGACTTCTGGAATCGAGGAGACCACTGGTTTAATATCAGCTGGTTAAGTGAACAGGATGAAAGAAAACTATGCAGGGGTTTAACTTTCTCAGGTCAGATTTAAACATCTCTGCACAATTCTTAGGGGATTCTATCACCTCTGATCAACACTTTCAATTTTGTTCCTATTTTTGGTGCTTAGTCTTCTTCTCAGATCAACTTAACCAGACATAGAACAGTTAGAACATAATGTACCGTTTTCAGGAATGGTTAAGCAGAAGGCACTTTGACTGATTTTATAGCACTGCAGTTGATAACCTGACAAAACTGAGTTTCTTCATGTCTACTTTAAAATGAACTGTGGTCCAAAATCTGAGCTGTGAAGAGCTACATGTGCCTGTATCACTGATTATGTTTAAAATCCAGCTCTGCCCACGTATGTGAGAGGTCCTTGAAGCTTACATGGATGGCTGCTGAAGTATCTGCTCACCACTGCTTTTACATCCTCAAATGAGGGTTTAAAAGCCTGTTTTCCAAATGAGACGGAGAATGTCAGACAGCCATCAAAAGGCCAAGGAAGTTAAAATAGCCTAGTCAAAACCTAGACCCCAATTAAAATGGAGTGGTGGGACCTTTGGAGAGCTAGAAAACACTTTACAAACTTCAATGACCTGAAGGATCCGTGAAAAGAAGGGGGAGGGGAGGGGTCTAATAATGCAGAAGTTGAATCATTTTCATTATTAAACACAAAGAATATGTTATGTAGCTATGATTTAGCTCGTAGCTACAACTGGTTTTCTTTAACAATATATGTTCTGTCAACACAAGAAGGTCCTGGATATGAATGCAGACCTGGGGTCTTCTTTCTGCATGGAGTTTGCATGTTCTCCCTGTGTGGGTTCTCTCCGGGTACTCTGGCTTCCTCCCACAGTCTAAAAACAGGACTGCTAGTCTAATTAATCTCTCTAAATGACCTTTCATCATCAGTGTGTTTGGGTGCATGGTTGTCTCTCCTGTGTCTCTATGTTGTCCAGTGATGGACTAGTGACCTGTCCAGGGTGGACCTGCCTTTTTCCTAATGACCGCTGGAGATGTGATGTAATATGTCGGCTCAGTGTTATGTTTAGAGAATCTGACGGGTCTTAAGCTGCTTCTCATGTGACTACACACATGTGAGCCTAAGTAAATATCCCGATTACACCTAGTTTAAATGGGGATTGCTGAATCTGTTGATATGTGATAGTGTATATTCTCTTAGGTTTTGCATTAAAGGCAAAGAATATATGTTGCATACAAAGAAAATTAATTTTCCTTTTGTTTTTATTAGCTTGGCTTGCCTCTGTCCAGCCTGTGCACAGTGCCATGTAACACCATCTTTGGATCCCAACACCAAATGGTAGGGAAAAAAATGATGGAGAAAGCAGCCGTCTCAAATGGTTCAATGAAAATGGATGTGATGAGAATCATGCTTGTGACTTCCAGGATGTTGCCCTGTTGGACAAACTGATCAAAGAGGACATAGAAGCTGGGAAGCTTCCTTTGCTGCTGATTGCCAACGCAGGTGAAGGAGCATCACAGTTTAAAGTGAACATATCCCATAACGTCCGCACGTAGAACTCCAGGATTTTAGACTCTATGCTTTTAAAACTAGTCTCTGCTGCGCACTGACTTGGTCGTGTACGTTTCTTGTTTGTCACCTACGCAGGTACCCCTGGAGCAGGTCACACAGACAAACTGGGTCGTCTGAAAGAGTTGTGTGATCAGCACAGTATATGGCTTCATGTGGAGGGGTACGTCACCTCAGTCTCCTTCTCTCAACAAATAATAAAGGGAACAGACTGACTGTTGTACTGCTACAGCAGTGAAACCCTGAAAATAGATTTGTTTGGGAAAGTGTAACAGGCCACAGGGCTGTCCAGCTTTCAGGAGCCACCACTGTTACCCAGAGAACAACCTAAACCTGTATTTACTAGTTACATCTTAATTAACAATCTGTATATTAAAAGGAAAGACGTTCAGGATATTTGACTTATGCCAGTATCGATTGCACTTCTGTCACGTAATGATACATTTTTTTTCCTTTAGGGTCAACCTTGCAACCTTGGCACTGGCTCAGGTCACCTCTGCTGTCATGGTAATCCCATTTTTAAATAATCGTCTGTTCAGCTCATCCTAAACAAGAACTAGTTCTAAATTCATGTTAAACTGAACTGATTCAGGATTCACCATCTAAATATTTTCCCAGTCCACAGCTCTTAACTCTAACTAGTTCTAATCCATTTATCAGATTTTATCCAAAATATAGCTTGGAAAAATTACAAAGATCATTAAATCATTCCAAAATTAGCATATGGATTATGCTTTTACCGGACGTCTGTTTTATTCTCTCCTGGTGTCTTTGCTCATGTAAACTGTGTTTTATAATGGAGTAATTTTCAAACCAGCTGGCTTTGGCTGAAAAGTGTCCTTTTAGACCAGGTTTGTATCTGTGATCGCTTTGATCCCTCTGATCACCATCAAGTCAGAACGGAATGTGCATTAAGCTAGTATTGCACAGTCAAAAACCCACAGTAATACTGAAAAATGCCACATACTGAAGTACATACAAATATAACTTCCAATAAATGTTATACTTCCATGTATAATTTTGGTCATGAGGGAGTCAATCCACCATGATTTTCCTGTTTAATACAATCTTGATTCTGTTTTAGCCCATAAGCTGCCAGACTCTTTATGATGTAAATTAAATTCATCATCTGTTCTTTTAGTTACTGACCTGCAGGATGGGTGAACAGAAAAGTTCAAAGCTGCAGATTCTCAGCACATCTTTGCTTCTTCTCCCACCCTTCAACAATAACCACCAGCCTACTGAGCCTATGGAGTTAAGCTGAAGGTGGTAGAATCAAGTTTAAAACATGGGGAGACGCATGGCCTAAATTACTAGTCTAGGTCCTCATAAAGGTCAGACTGCAACAGACTGGCCACCTGTCCAGGGTGAACCCCATTGAACTCCTGCAGATAGGCACCAGCAACCCTCGCGACCCCATGAGGGATAAAGCGAGTAAGAAAATGGATGGATGGTCCTCATAAAGCTGAACTGTGTCTGCTGGCCCAGGATGCAGGGACACAGCAGACACCGAGTTAAATGCTTCTGCCTTGAATAGTGCAACACTTTCTCTGTGAAATGCCCAAAGTTTGACTTAAAAGTGCAGCATAAAGCTTTTGTTCTTCTAACAGAGAGCCTTTAAATGACAACAGGATGAGCTTCGTTCTCTTTAGTTTTCAAAAGTTTTCAGAAATTCCAACTCCACTTATGGATGTGTTCATTTGAACTTGCTCATCTTTAACACTGAATTAGTGGCTTGCAAAAGTATTCACACCCCATTTAGTCACATTACAACCGCAAACATGAAAGACCAACACAAAGTGTACAATTGTGAGGTAGTAAGATAATTATACATGATGTAAAACATTTTTACAAATTAAACTGAAAAGTGTGGTGTGCAAAAGTATTCAGCCCCTTTGCTCTGAGTGCAACATATTGCCTTCAGAAGTTGCCTGATGATTGCTAATGACTGCATAGGGACCACCTGTGTGTTATCTAATCTCAGTACAAATACAGCTGCTCTGTGACAGCCTCAGAGGTTGGTTAAGAGAATATTGGGGAGAAAACAGCATCATGAAGTCCAAGAAACACACCAGACAGGTCAGGGATAAAGTTGTGGAGAAGGCTTAGGCTATAAAAGATTTCCAATGCTTTGAACATCTCACGGAGCGCTTTTCAATCCATCATCTGGAAATGGAAAGAGTACAACACAACTGTTAACCTACCCAGACAAGGCCGTCTGTCTAAACCTACAAGGCCTAACAAGGAAAGCACTGATCAGAGATGCAGCCAAGAGGCCCATGGTGACTCTGGAAGAGTGGCAATAAAAAAGCCATTGTCAAAAGAAAACCATAAGAAGTCCTGTTTGCAGTTTGCCAGAAGTCATGTTGGGGACACAGCAAACATGTGGAAGGAGGTGCTTTGGTCAGACGAGACCAAAATGTAACTTTTTGGCCAAAATGCTAAAATGTATGTGTAACAGAGAACTAACTGCACATCAGTCTTAACTGACCATCCCCAATGTCAAATATGGTGGTGGCAGCATCATGCTCTGGGGGTGCTTCTCTTCAGCAGGGACAGGGGAGAGTTGATGGGAAGATGGATGAAGCCAACTACAGGACAATCTAGGAAGAAAACCTGTTGTAGACTACAAAAGATTTGTGACTGGTGCGGAGGTTCACTTTCTAGCTGGACAACGACCCTAAACATAAAGCCAGGGCAAAAGTGAGATGGTTTAAAACAAAACATATCCATGTGTTAGAATGGCCCAGTCAAAGTCAGGACCTAAACCCAATCGAGAATCTGTGGCAACATCTGAAAACTGCTGTTCATAAACACTCTCCATCTAATATGACTGAGCTTGAGCTGTTTTGCAAAGAAGAATGGACAAAACTTCCAATCACAAGATGACAGTTGGTGGTTCCACAAAGTATTAACTCAGGGGGCTTAATACTTTTGCACAATGCCCTTTTCAGTTTTTATTTTGTAAAAAAATAAATAATGTCTAATTTTCTTTCTGCTTCACAATTGTATATGACTTTGTGTGGTCCTTCACATAAAATTCCAATAAAATTGGTGGTAATGTGACAAAAAAAAGTTCAAGGGGTATTAATATTTTTGCAAGCCACCGTAGTTGTCTAAATAACAGCACAGTATATACACACAAATGTGCAATATGCAATGATTAAATATTACGTTGTGTATATTGTATATACAGTATAATAAAAATAGGTTTTCATAGCAAGTGCCACATAGGTTCCTCCATCTTTGTATAACTGGGTGGTGTGATTGCTCCATGAATCAGTTACGCTACCTCTCAAATATGTAATCTCGCTTCATCTTCATTCCTTCAATTTCCTGTATTTTGATTATTGGACATAAACAAACCTGCAGACAGTTGTGTAGAGGAAAGTAAATGCAACAGAACCCCTTCAGAAGTCATTCATTTGTAGAGCCCATCTGTGTCTAATGCAGCTGTTTGTTGAAGGCACATGTGGTGCAGTGGTTTTTATTCAGGGGTATCATGAAAGACATTCATGCCATACATTTTTGATTTTGATTTATAAAACTGTTACTCATTTTCCTTCCCCTAAAGTTATGCACTGCAGTGTGTTGACCTGTCAGCTAAAATCTTAGTAAAACACATCAATGTTTCTGGTTGTAATGGGACTAAATGCAGAGTAAATGCCAACAGTTTTTTTTCCCTACATTAGTTTATTATAGAACTCTGTAGAAGCCGCCTTGGACTGTAACCAGTGTGCGTTGGTGCACATTGTTGTTTTTCCACAGGCAGCCACCAGATGTGACAGCATGACTCTGACACCGGGGCGGTGGCTGGGACTGCCTGCAGTAACCGCTGTCACCCTCTACAGGCATGAAGACCCGGCCCTGGTAGGCCAATAAGCATGTCACTCAAAGAGGAGATGTTTTGGTCCCACATTCAAGTTTTGTAAGCTTTGCTGTGTGTGTGTTGGTGCTCTCAGTCTCTGGCAGCAGGTTTGACCTCCAGCCAGCCTGTGGAGAAGCTGCGAGCTCTGCCTCTGTGGCTCTCCCTGCAGCACCTGGGCCACAACGGTATTATTGAAAAGATCAGACATGCCGCAGCTTTGGTGAGCATCACTTCATCTTAAACAACTGACATTTGAATGACTAAAGTTTGTTTAATAGACTGATTTTTGTGACAAAAAGGGCACCATGGAAGCTATGCAGATTTGTTTTCCTCAATGGTTCACTTTTGTTTTTTGGGTCAGAGACTGAGGAAGAGTTACCTGACTCCGCCAGATAGATTTGCTCCGCATATCCATCTGGAAACCTTCCGTTGAAGTAATTTTGGGAAGGGGCGAAAATACTGGTTAGCTGATTGGCCTATGTTGGTGATAGACGGGCCAAATAAACCAATCAGATTCGTCGTCGCTCTGTTACGAGCGACGACGAAAACACAACCACAAGCCAAGCTACTCTTGCTGCTGCAGGTAAAGGCTCGTTAGCTCAGCAGAGAAATACTCTGTAATTCCGATAAAACTTGCTCGATAGCCACGCTAACGCTAGTTTCATCGGCTGAAGCCGCCATGTTCTTTAGGCTGAACTGTCGCGCTTTTCGTTGCGTCACACCTCAACCCGCCTCAAAGCCAACGCTGATTGGACGTTCGTTTGGTGAACGGCTCCAAATTTTCTTTAATGGAGAGTATCCAGACTGATCTGCAAGTGAAACCTTGAAAGCTCGCGAGATCAGGATGGTCTCACGAGGCTAGAGGAAGAGTATGACAGGAAAAATATCTTGTGCATTTAGGTGGAAGGTTATGTAAAATGGACTGCATGGATTCTGTGGATTCTATAAAAAACACTATAGATTATGTGGGCCAACTAGATGATGCAGGTTCATCTTACAGCATAGACTATGTTTTCATCATATTCTGAAGTGTTTTCAGAAATGAGGTTTATTATTTGCGTGTTGCCGTCTAGGTTCATACCCTGTATATCTGACATTTTAGTTTCTCTCCTGCAGAGCCAGCAACTCCTGCTGAAGCTGAAATCTGTGGCCTGTATCAGAATATCGGTAGGTGCTCTAAACATTCTGCTGGTTTATAGAACATAATGTCTGATATGGAATAATTGTGCAGACTGCTGGCCGTGATGATGGCTCTCTGTTTAGAAGTAAAACTGTCTCTGGGCTTTTGTAGTGGAGTAAATATGAATTAAATGTTCATAGTTCAGAATGTTTTCTATGCTCTGGTATTACTAGTGGCTTTATATAAAAAAAATTAAAGATACAGTGCATTACAAAAGTATTCATACCCTTTGAACTTTTCTCCCACAGTCCAAACTTTTCTTTGAAAATTTAATGTATTTTATTAGGATTTTAAGATAGACCAGCACAAAAGTAGAGCATCATTTTTAATGAATTACAATACACGGTGATCTGAAAAATGTGACATGCCTTTGTGTTCAGTCCCCTTTAGTCTGACACCACTAAACACCAACAGATTGCCTTTTGAATTCAGCTAATTGGTAAACAGTAAAGGCCGCCTGTGTTGAACTGCAGATGTTCTGTTTCTGGCTTCAGAGGTTCGTTAGAGAACATCAGAACATCCAGCATCATGAAGACCAAGGAGAAAGGTCTGGTTCAGCTTAAAGCAGAGTTAGGTTCTAAATAATCTCTCCATCATGGAGAGATGATGGACCACCTGCAGACCTACCTAGAGGCCGTTCACCTAAACCACGCATTAATCAGAGATTCAGCCAAAAGGCCCATGGTAACTCAGGATGCCCTGCAGAGATCCACAGCTCAGGTGGGGGGCAAAAGCCTATATGTGTGCATATGTGTTGCAGAAAACTAACACTGCATATCACCCTGAACACACCCTCTCCACACGCTTCTGACCAGGATCCAGCATCGCCACAGAACGATGCTGGATCCTGGTCAGAAGCCTGAGATACAATGGAATGGTTTAGATTTGAGCAGATTCATGATTAGGAATGTCCCAGTCAAAGTAAAGACCTAAATCCAATTCAGAATAAGTCGTGAAACTTGAAAATGGGTGTCTAGAGATGGTCTTTGTCCAGTCTGAGCTATTTTGAATAGGCAGAAGTTCACTCTGAAGATGTGTAAAGCTGGAAGAGACACGCCCTTAAAGACTTCCAGCTGTGATGGAACAGAAAGGTTGTGCTCCACTATTGCCTCAGTGGGGCTGAGTACAAATACACACCATCAAATGGTGAAAATGTAAACGTCATGTGTCATTTCCTTCTACTTCCAAAAGCTGCCCTACTTCGTGTTGGTCTATCCCAGTGCTTCTCAAACAGTGGAGTGTGCTATTAGGGGGGCGTGAAGGTATAGGTGAGGCGCAAAAACAGCCTTGCCTTTTTTTTTTTTTTTTTGTCCAGAAAATACAGGCCTTGTAAATCCTTTTAAATGTGACAACAGCACCCCCTGCTGTTTTGTCTGTACCTGCTGTCAGCAGTATGACTAGGAAGGGATGTTCTATAGTCCTCAGAGCAACAATGTCACTGCATTGAAGTATGGTATGGTTGTCTGTAGATGAATAATATTAACAAACCCTTAACAAAGTGTAAAACTTAAAGGGAGATGGGACGATTTTTCCTGAAATGTAGGTCAGAAACAGCCAAATCACTTTTTGAATAACTGCACAAGACCATCCTACCTGCTCTTCCACTCCTCAAAGGGATTACATGAAATATTCTCCCAAATCCACTTTGGTCTTATTTCCGTCTTCAGAGGCCTTCCTCTTCTTTTCATAAATGTGTCAGTTGGTTTCTTGCGACTCTCAGCCGTTTTCTAAGTATACGGGGAGAGCAGCGGAGCTACAATGAACGGCTGAAACCGAAGCTAACTGGATACATAAAGACTAGAAGTGCGCAGCAAGCAGAAACTAAGGAACGAGAACACATAGTGGCGTTATGTGAACGAGTCACAATGACTGACTTATAGGACAACCAATAGATAAGGTGATCCCCCCCGGAACTCAACGCCAAAATAAGATAGCCTGCTATACTTTTAATGGAACTGAAGTTTGTCTTTAATATTAAGAAGAAGAAATCTTTATTTGTCATTGCAATTTTACATTCCAACAAATGTTGTCTTCTGCATTTAACCCATGCCTTAGGGAGCAGTGGGCAGCTATCACAGCACCCTGGGAGCAATCTGGGGCTAAGGGTCCATGCTCAGGGACCTATAGTGGCAGTCTGCAGGGATCAAACCGAGTACTTGTAACTTTCTCAGAGCACGAGCGCACTGCTCTAACAGCTAGGCCAGCTCTGCCCCCTTTTTTTTTTTTTAGAAGAAGAAGAAGAAGAAATCTGATTAATGGCTTGATATTATTTTTGCCATATTTGAGGTCTCCTCTTTTGGGTCTGAATTTTACTGATGATGAGGTTCTTGGCTAGCTAAAAGTAACGTGCCGTCTTTCCACAGAGAGAACAAGCTGCTTTGTCCACAGGCAGTAAACATTTTAGTTTCAGCCTTTGTTTTTACTGCAGGTACAAGTCGGGGCTAAAATTATTTTATATTGTTGTTAGTGTTCTAGTTCAAGTGTGGTGATGGTGGAAAATTCTTCTTTGAAACCATTATATAGCATGTACGATGAATTTAATTGTTAACCAATAAATTATAGTATTTTAAGCAGGATTCCGGGTAATCTTCATAGCTACGGCTTTAATGCATCGGGAGTCGGGCTGAAAATGGTTTATTCATCAAAGGGGGGCGCAGCAGAAAAAAATTCAGAACCACTAGTCTATCCATCAAGCCAAGAAAGAACAGAGAGGTTTGAATGTGATAAAATATTTTAAAAAGTTGTAAAAGTCTAAATGAAGGACCATTTCTGCTGTGAAAGGAATCCCACCATAACCTGAAAGGCATGGTCCAGTCTACACATGCTCATGGATGTCAGTGGTGCTATAAAAACATAAAGTATACTTTTACATTCATTCTGTGATTCTGCTATATTTGTTGCCAAAGTTTTCGGGAAGGTATAGGGTTGAGTTTATCCATGCATTATCAAGCTGCATATTACAACATGTTCACAAACCAAATGCATTTGTGTTTGTAGGACGGGCCCGAGAAAGAGATCTCTCTCATTGAGGCTTTGAAAATGGTAATTTGTTGGATTTTACTGATTCTAAATCAGCGTTTGGGGTGCAGAGCTGACTTCAAAGCTTGTTCACTACATCTTCTAAAACCATCTACTGTGCCACACACTGAGGTGTGACGAAGCTTAGATGCAGTGAACAATCCAAGTGTGCGGGATCCCAGTCCTAACACGGTGACCCATAGACTCTGCATAGCTTGTTAGAAAAAGGCTACAGGCGATGAACCCTGAAGCAAAACGGTGTCGGCAAGGTGTGTGTGAGAGCCCCCCTGTGTGTTCAGCTTTAATCATAGTCAGTGTGGGCTAACTTGGTTCCAGGGCGTAGTGTGGCAGATGCCACTCATCTGCGGGGCTTCTCTGCGGGACGTTCTGGGCTCTCTCATGCTCTCTATTATAGGTGGGACCAAGCCTCTGCCTGTTACCTGCGCCTGTCCTTTCTCTCAGACCATTTTCTCTCACCCTCCTCAGCTCCCTGATTAGCTGCCGTTCATCGCTGGTGGGCTGTCCCATAATGTCTTCCTAATTTCACAAGGTGTGGATCGCCCAGACATGGGTGGTTCACACCTTGCAACTAATTTGATTTAGATAAGAGTCTTTTCTGAGGTAAACATCTGCCCAGGAAATCTGACTTTTACCCTGGTTGATGAAGGGATGGTCCCAGCAAACTATTCTGCTTCCTGGAAAAGGTTCCTGTGGTGGAGAGGTTCATTTATTTACCTTAAAGCAATTGTGTTGATGTGAGCAGAGGAGTATAGTATTATGCTGCTGTGTACCTAAAAAAATCATTTTAATTAGTAGAGCTCTGTCTTCTGTTTAGATATTTTACAACAGACAAAGGGAGAAACAACCACAGGGACTGACAAAACACAGAGAATGGTCCACTGAGGGAACCTGTCTGGGTTTTTAGATAGTCTTTGTTTTTAATGTTAGAAAATGTTAGACATTATACATTCTTGTAAATTATTCATAATATTTACATCCACAGTCCAGAAATATTTTTTGCCTCTCCTAGATGTAACTCTTGTTAAAATAACCCTAGAGTATTTTTACAATCAATGTTGGAAGTACATGCCAGAAGTCTGTCCCGACAGGAAGTTAATGAAATCGTATTAAATCCAGGAATCGTAGGTTTAGGTTTCTTATCCACCAATGTTAGGGTTAGAGTTAGCCCTCAGGGGAGAGACTAAATCACAGTATTAAGTTGGGTATTAAATCCACGGATCTTAGGTTTTGGCTTCCTTACCTTTCTATCTATCGATGCATATTACAGGACTGTCTCAGAAAATTAGAATATTGTGATAAAGCAATTAAAAAACATGAAATGTCATTCTGGATTCATTACAAAGCAACTGAAAATATCGCAAGCCTTTTATTGTTTTAATATTGCTGATTATGGCTTACAGCTTAAGAAACCCAAATATCCTATCTCAAAATATTAGAATATCGTGAAAAAGTATACTAGTAGGCTATTCAACTAATCACTTGAATCGTCTAATTAACTGGAAACACTGCAGGGTTTCCTGAGCCTTGAAAAACACTCAGCTTGGTTCAGTAAACTAAATCACAAGTATGGTAGTGGTTAAGAGACGACATAAGATTCTCACAGTAACTGGTGTACTGACCATGGCATTACTGTCCTTGATTGGCCTGCCAATTCCCCTGACCTGAACCCCATAGAGAATTTGTGGGGTATTGTGGAGAAGAAGCTGAAAGACACCAGAGCCAACAATGCAAATGAGCTAAAGGCCGCTATTGAAGCATCCTGGGCATCCATAACACCTCAGCAATGCCACAGGCTGATTGCCTCCATGCCACGCCGCATTGATGCACTAATCTGTGCAAAAGGATTCCCAACCAACTACTGAGTGCATTAATGGACATTTTCAAATGTTTGATTTTGTTTTGCTGTTATAATTTTTTTTTTACTTGGTCTGAGGAAATATTCTAATATTTTGAGTTTTCTTCAGCTGTACGCCATAATCGGCGATATTAAAACAATAAAAGGCTTGCGATATTTCAGTTGATTTGTAATGAATCCAGAATGTATGACATTTCATGTTTTTTAATTGCATTACAGAAAATAAAGAACTTTATCACAATATTCTAATTTTCTGAGACAGTCCTGTATATGAAGAAAAGATGTCCAAAACCTCCGTTGTGAACTTCTGGCATTGATTGTAAAAATGGCAGAAGTTTGTGCCTTTAGGCATGCCTTTAGGTTTGATTATTTTTATTTATTTATTTATTTGTTACAGTGGTGTAGAATAAAACATAACAACTTGTAGATTTACTGAGGTCAGATGTTTGCTATATTTCTTCCTGAATTATCGCCACAGCTCTCTTGACTTCAGTTTTAAATTATCTGGGTCTGCATCCATCGAATCCATTCAGGGAAATGAGGGACATTCAGCAGACCTTTATGGGGCAAAGCAACACCTAGTGCCTGCCTACCAACGGTGGGGTTTAGCCAATCACGGTATCACGTGAAAGTATAAGGTGCTATGAGAAACCACAACAAATTACGCTGGTCAAGGCGCTTTTTGCTGTTCTGGTTCAAAGAAGAAATCATGGACTCTGACCAAACAGATGTGATAGCAGCAGCTATGCGTGCGTCCTTCTGCTCTGCCATGTTTATGTTGGTTCGGCTGTGGGCTCATTACCTCTTGCTTTCATCACAGCTGATATGTCCCGCCGTAAACCACAATACTGCTATGTGATTGGCCCGGACCGTATTTGGTTCGGCCCCTAAGTATTGAGACGGGGACAAGACAAGATGTATTCTAGTTTGTTTGTAAACGCACAAATACCACGAAAAAGGGCGACTGTGGCTTGATGGGTTGAGTAGTCATCTTGCAATCGGAAGGTTGTGGGTTCGATTCCAGCTTCCCTTTGTCACATGTCGATGTGCCCTTGGGCAAGGCACTTAACCCCAAGTTGCCTACCGAGCTGTGTATCGGTGTATAAATGTGTGCGTGTTAGTGAGTGTGATTGGGTGATGAGTGTGATGTGGCTCTAGCGTACAGCGCTTTGAGTAAACAGTATGACTGGAAAGGCGCTATATAAGTTCAGTCCATTTACCATTTACCGATTGCAGGCAAGGTTAGCATCAGACTAGCTCAGACTAATGTGATCTCCATAATTAAAGGAACACTTTGAAAACACATCAGAGTTCAACTGGATACCCATACAGATACTGCGATAGACTGATGACCTGTCCAGGGTGTACCCCGCCTCTCGCCCAGTGACAGCTGGAGATAGGCCCCTGCACCCTTCGCGAACCCACAAGGGATAGACGTGTTAGAAAATGGATGGATGGATGGATCCATACATATATGGGATGGGTAATGTCTTAAGGCTCCCATATACTCGGGTGTACTGTGCAAATACTGTGAGCTGTGTGGACTCCGCTCTGACTCTCTGCGGAAGTTTTAGTCTTCATAGTCAAGCGTATCTATTGCCTACATTTCTTGTGGCAAATTCCTACAGTTCCCACACTTTTTGGCAGTGAGACGAAGCGGCGGTACGGATGGTTAAATGTGTGGTCAGCTAGCTGAGCTCCTAGAGCTGTTTCTCTTCCAGCAGGCTGTCACCAAACACCTGTCAGTGAGAACAGAGAGGGACTGTGATGCAGCGCGTCCCTGCAACCGCCTTCTTTGGGTAGCTCAGTGCATCAAGCTTGGTGTCACATATAAAACTGTTCAATATAAAGACTTTTTGCCAGCAAGCAGTTTATAGTGTGGCACCGCATACGGGGTCCTAAAAATTGAGCTCTGACCGTATCTGACTGCGCGGACGTCCATGGTCTCATGTCCGTAAGTATGTGGGGCCCTTTTTAGGAACTAAAAGATGCCATATCATTTAATGAAATTGTAAATCATTATTATTTTTTACAATTAATTCCTTGGGCGTCCGTAAAACTATATTGGACCTGAAAGGGGAAATTGTTTAGGTAATGGCATGCAACATTGAATAGGATTAAGAAGATGTAGTATCAAAATCATCAACAAGGGGAACTTTTTTTACCCCAAGGTGTGACACTTTAATTTATTTAAGTTAGTTGGAAGTTACACAAAAGTGAAGTGAAGCCTGTTGTATGTATCCTCATTATGTAAAACCACTATCACTATCACCACTATTGTGTTCCATTTTCATTGTTTACAACAGCAAGGTCTGTTAAAGGTCGTGTTTTACAAGCATGTTTCATAACTTGTATTTTATTTTTAGTTGCACTTTGAATTCAGGTCAACTCCCAAACCAGATGATTGAAATAAAATCAAGTTTTTGAAAAATAATTTCTTTTATTTGTTTTTCTGAAACGAAAGAGGGAAAATCGATTAATTGGATTTGGTACAATGAAATCTGAGCTTTAATTTCTGAGCCATATTTCTCAGACCTTCTAGGAAAAAAGTATTTAACATTTTAAGGTCTTTTTATTTCTGTATTTTTGGCAGGATCATGTGTGGATATCTTGCCTTAGGAGGGACTGGTGCACTTTTACAAAATAGGTGGCATCCGTAGGAAAGAAATATTGAAGCAACATCTCCAGACATCAGCCAGGAGAAACAGCTTAGGTACAATTGGGTGTTGCTAATAAACATTTAACTTACTTACAAAGTGCTGTCAGGAGTGGCCACCTCTGTCCCATAGAAGGTTTGGCCTAAAGAAATTCACCAGTTTTGTCAGGAGGAATGGGTCAGAATTACAGCAGGTTATTGTTGGAAGCATGTAGAAGGACACCCAATATGTTTGAGCCAAGTCAAATCATTTGTGTTGTTGGTGTGGCATTTGGCAAATAGAAATAATTTTGCCAATGCTAGCTGGCTAGGAACAGGAAAAAAATATAGTGTGGGGGGGAAGCTATGTTCCTTTTTATACACACTCTGTAAAAACTGTTTTTAAACTGTGAATATGTTTTTGGCAATGATTGTAGGATTTTATCTGTGAGGCCATCAGGTCCTGCTGATAGTTTATTTTTTTACATCTAGTAGGATTGGGAAATGATATGCTCAGATTTTGCCCTCTTTACCAGAAAAAGGTCCTTTCAAGGAGGTAGGACCTTTTGGTAAGCCCTTAGACCAACATTAGCCTGGCTTTGTGGAAGGAGGATGCTGAACATTTCTAAATGTTTGAATAGCCCCAGTATTATATTTCAGTCATTCCCAGTTTATCCTCATCTGCAGGTCATATTTTCTAACCCTTACCAGACAGGAGTTCTTTATTTGTATTTGCAAATAACATTAAAACCCAGCCATCCATGCTGAGAGTCATTGAGTCAACTACATTAATAAAGGTCTACAAACGTAGTGTAAATATTTGATTAAAGGAAGCGCAGACCTCCACTTCAGTGTGTCCTCAAACATGGCTTTTTAACAGATTCTAACCAGTAAAGATATTTTTTAGCATTTATTCTGACATACAGACTAAAACAATACAAACTGCAGAGCTTTGTTGGTCGTTCACCAATTCCCTAAAATGTGATGTGTGTGGCTATCCATGAGACACGTCTCATAGACTTTAGTTATTAAAGGTCTGCAGAAGATAACAGACTAAATCACTGAAATCAATCAGTGAAACTAATAAATTGTATTTAAATGTCACATGTAACTGGTGTGTGTGTGTGTGTGTGTGTGTGTGTGTGTGTGTGTGTGTGTGTGTGTGTGTGTGTGTGTGTGTGTGTGTGTGTGTGTGTGTGTGTGTGTGTGTGTGTGTGTGTGTGTGTGTGTGTTTGGGGGGAGGGGTGATTTAAATGGCTAAATTTTGAGGAGCCTGTAGTCAAATCACATTTTAAGTCGTGGAGAGCTTAGCCTGGTATTTTCTGAAAATAATGA
The DNA here is from genome assembly GCF_011125445.2 of Fundulus heteroclitus. NCBI lineage: Eukaryota > Metazoa > Chordata > Actinopteri > Cyprinodontiformes > Fundulidae > Fundulus > Fundulus heteroclitus. Next base: position 35,401,804 of record NC_046376.1, on the reverse strand, counting down.
CCAGTTTTCTTGCTTTGGGTCAAAGTCGTAATTTGCCTTTGATTTGGTCTGCTCCGTTTCACTGAGAGCCAAGGGCTCGGTCCATCACCACCGTACAGAGCAGTCTGACATATTTTCTTACAACTGTCACAGCCATAACATGCGGCTGGTGTTGACTCAAACTCCAGCACATTGCACCTTTAAAACTAGCATTTGTTGCATGTTAAGAAGTAGTTTATGTGATAATGGTGTGATATTAAAATATGTCGTTCCAATGTCTGATCCGTATTCTTGTATACTCAACAGGTGGAAGAGGAACCAAACTCTCCTGTTGTGCTGTTTAAGTTTTCCCAAGAGCTGTGTGCTGGTAAAGTTGTCACATTCTGAACAACATGTAGCTTTGAGAAACTAAAAAAAAACTGACCCTTGTGTGTACGCATACTTGCGTACACACAAATGTAAACACTTCACTATTTTGACCAAGACCGCTGAACTGTCTCCTGGTGATATTAGATTGAAATGTAGATAAATATAAAGAACAGCTGAAAAATAACCTACTGGAATAAATAACATAGACCATCTTGATTTAAACAACACAGTCTACTCTCTTTTTATATAAAATCTCAATATATTGAACCATTAACTTAATGACTCTTTTCGACCCGAGCTGCACCCATTTGAATCATTAAGTCACTGATCCGTCCTCACTCGAATTGTGCTTTTTTTGTTTGTTTGTTTTTTTGGGTAGAGTTAGGTTGCAGCTATTAGCTAGGTGTTGTGCCTACAGCTCAGAGCAGAAAGGAAACGGGGAGTTGCACTGAAATAACAAACCATAGTTCCCAGTGACATTTTGTCTGGTCTGCTCTCTTCACTCAGCTAATTGTGTCCGGAGCGAGTAATATACATAACGGGTTAATATTGGTGACTAATCGTGTGTTATGGGTCAGGAAAGTGACCCATAAAGAAAGAAGACAACACGGACATTATGATGGACCGAACCAAGAAGTTGTCCCCAGTCTGACTAACCAAGCTTGAGTCAATGTGATTAAAATAATGTTCCTGTGTTTTTATTCCCAGTGATAATCTGTGATCTGCCGTCTAGATAGATTTTCTAATTGCTTACAGTTCAGTTCAGAAGTGCAAGTAAGGGGACCACCTAAACATTCAGGGTCAGCAGAGAGACACACACACACTGCCAGTCACCCTCAAATTGCCCGTTTGTCATTCAGAAACAAGCTCACCTTTTCCTCACATACGCAGTAAGGAGTGCGGTCTGGTGAGACCACAGACATCATATACGTAGACGCGTCATAGGGCGCAGGTTCGCACGTCAACGTCACCGCCATATTGTATGTGGCAGAAAAAAGTTGAGTTCTGTTATTGTGAACGTGGATCAGAGAAGATGCCTCATTCCTGTGCTGCAATAAATACACACACATTATATATATATATATATATATATATATATATATATATATATATATATATATATATATATATATATATATATATATATATATATATATATATATATATATACACATTTGTGTGTGTGTGTATATGTTATGAGGATCGATTTGTTAAATCTAAACATTGTTGTCTTCATTATTTCATAAAACCGTGTCACTTGTGAACCTTTAGGAACAGACTTTTTGGGTGAGTATTAAAGAGGTAAAATTAATAAAATGAGAGAAAAAAGTCCTAGGTCAATAAAGTAAAAATAAACAAACAAACACAAAAGTGATAATGTTATGATAAAAACATCATATTATGAGAATTAAGAGGGAACATTTCAAGAATAGTCACAGTTTGCAGAATTATTTTACTCCTGGAGTAATAGGGCCAGGTTAGATTATTTTAAATATTTTTATTCTTTAGGAGAATAAATTCAGGAGAATGAAGCTAAAGGGATACGAAAATAAACTTGTAATATTACAAAAAAAAATACTTTGAATACAAAGTATATTCAGAGATTCAAGTCCCTCTGATACTGTTTAAGTGACTGAGTAACTGCAGATTTGCCACATTTAAGATGGCGGACGCTCTGACGCATCGCAGCATAGGCAGAACCCGCCCAATGACGCGTCTACTCTTATATTATGTCTATGGGTGAGACCCTCACTCATGCTAATCTGAGTTATCATTATAACCCCAAATTCTCTTTCATAGAGTTCATTTTGTTTCACTATTTCTAGACATGCCTGTTGAAATGACAACTGTTCCCAGTGGGTAATCAGCAAGGGGCCACATCATGAGGGGCTGCACTTAAGACTGAGTGTGCAAAAACAGACACCATCCTAAAATGTAGCTAATGTATCAGAGAAATCCTGCTGCTGCTGCACACATTCTAGATAGTGATTCTTTTAAAAGGCAGCTAGTAGAATGACACAAAGGCCAGGCAGGAGCTGAAGGCCACTGCTGGAGTCTGCCAGATAAATAGCTTTCAGTTTCCACTGGGAGAAACACTGCTTTGAAACAATCTGTCCCACATGTGGCTCTGCCCAAAACACAAATAACTCAGTGGTTTTGCTAAACCCTTGCTGGACTTAAAATGATTTGATGCCTTTGCTCAGCTGAAGCAAAAGGAGGACGATGAAATGCAGTCAACCCTATGGGAGAGCATGAACCCACCTACTGTGGAACAAAGGCTGGATTAGGGCACACAACGACCTTTGTGTAGAGGGAAAAATAAATACAGACTCCACACACAAAGAGGGCAGCTAGCATTTTGCCAACTTGTTTAGCTGAAGCCAGAACACGCAGTTTGGCTGTTTTTGTTGAACCAGTTCTTTTATTTGCATTTTCAAACACTTTAGCAACCAAAGAGAGCAGCAGAAACAACATCAGACATTTAGAAAGCAATGAGCTTGGTCCGAGCCCCACTCATCCTCCAGATATTGAAATTAACTGAGCGGGGCCTATTGATTGCCTGTATATGTTAGAAAATGCTGGAAAGACATTTTGCCCTAATCTGAACAATTTTAGACAGGACCAGCACATATGTAGTAGTTTAGCTGGTGTTAACCAACATCTGTCACAACTAGAGCAAACAGTTGCTCTGATTTTAAAGACAATGAAGGTGATGAACCATTTTACATATTTAAGAAATATGTCTCTTCTTATTTTTAAGAGAGTTCAGGCAAGTTGAACCATCTGAGTTAAATAATTGATAGATTCTACTCTGTCTTCTTTTCTCTCTATTACCTAATGTGCTTCAGTAGATGAGGAATCACTGAACATATTGCCTCTTATTTCCAAATACCTCAACAAATGGTGATGGATGTTTAGACGCACTCTCCCATTCAGTTGAATGAGAGAGTATTTTAAACTTTTGACTGGTAGTGTATGTTCCCCGAGAAAGAGAATTTACCCACCAGGCCAATTTATTGGAAAGATTTCAAACTGGTAAAAATAATATATCAAAATCCTGTTAGTGTCTTTAAATGTATGCTGATTCTACCAATGTGTGATGTGTAAGCTCGGAGGAGCCTTCTCCCATCCATTCACTGCAAACCTTAATCCACAAGAAAGACAGGATAACCTAAAGCGGCGGTAGCTGTTTCAATAGAATAATTAAATCCACTGTGTAACGTTTGTGGGATGATTCGGCTTTCACTAAGAATGTGCTGTTCCTCTTGAAGCTGTGTAGAACAGACAAACTCAACTTTGGTTCTAGCAGCATTGACCTAAAATCACCTTCTCATTCAATTCTTCAATTTGACAAGACAGTAAAGATAAAAAGAAGTCCAGAGATGGTCCCAAAATTCGATTGGTTTATTAATGGATAGAAAAGAAGATATTCATTTTAATATGGCCTCATGTCATTTAATGCCTCATCTGTTGCATGTAAGGATCGAGTGGGGGCTCCGTGGATGGTTTCTGTGCTGGAGAGAAGGAAGTGCTGGATACATTCAACAGATGGGTGAGAGTTTTTCCTCCTCTTTAAGAAAACCGTGTTAAATGTCTCATTTTGACAAAGCTAGACAGCAATAGAAATCTGGAACCATGTTCTAAACGTCTAGACACCAAATGTTTTTCAACACAACTATAAATGTTTTTAGCAACCTAAGCAACGAAATGTCTTTTGTATTTGGGTGATTGTAGCTGGGTGACCAGCTTGCTCAGCTGGTTCCCTCTAGTGGAGTGGATGTGGTGGAGCTTGAAGACGAAGGGACCTGTGTTCGTTTCAGCCCCCTCCTCACAGCTGCAGGTAACCTGAACACATGTGCATCCCCCAAATCATTCTAATTTAATCATAGAAAGACATTAATAGACAAGCATCAATCATAGATTTGTGGCCATTTTCTAATATTAAATATCTGTAAAGCTTTGACCTAATGAGGCCAATTTCAGCAAGTTGAGAAATAAGAACTATATCAGATGTAATAACAGCATTTTCTAGCCTCCACGCCATGAGCAGTCACATCAGAGCCGTGTGTGAGCACGCAGTCGATGTAAAAACTATTAGTATTAACACAATTAGCATAGCTAGCTAATTCCTAAAACATCTGCAGGGGTGCAAAATCTCTTTTCCCTGTTTCTCACTCCAAACAAGCAGCTAAAAACAAATAATCCACATTCCTAAGTCTGAAACAAACTTGACCACAGTTCCCTGCTGGGGAGCAGCATGTACACATCTAATGTGCACCCATAGACGGGTGGAGACGGGACACGTTCAGTTGGTGAGGCTGCAGCACAAACCCAACATGTATTTGTCTTGCTGTAAAGTTCATGTACATCATATTTAGAGATGGGGAAAGAAGAAAAGAAGGAAGACGTTCAAGTATGAGCTCACAGCGTTTAATATTTGTTTTATCTGACCAAACGGCATCATGGGTGATGACAGTCTGTTGGGAATTTCTACACTGGTTATAGGGTGAGATTAATATTTTTGACTGTTTAACTCAAAATGTTTGTTTTATCAACATTAATAGTAATATAACTTATTTTTCACTTTATTATATTCATTCATTGTAACATAACCAAAAATGCCTTATGCTTTAATTTTTTCTATTTTTGACCATTTGTTTCAACCTGATCTATTAGGGAAATAATAGTTGGTGAGATTTGCAGAGTTAAAAAGGTATAAATCTGAAAAATAAGAAAAGAAGGGAAAGATTCAGAGATTAAACGTATGGTGGATGATCTTCTTTCAGTTCCGTGGTTGGGGGGGATCATTTTGGTTGTCCTACATGCCAATCATTGTGACGTTCACCTAATGCCAATGTGTGCAAACATTTCTTGCTAGCTTCCTCTCGCTGCACATTTCTAGTGTTCATGTATCCAGTTAGCTTTGGTCTCACCGTATACTTAGAAAATCGCTGAGAGTCACAAGAAGCAAACTGTCTGACATGTTTATGAGAAGAAGAGGAAGGCCTCAGAAGAAATAATCCAGATTGGATTTGGGAGATTCTTTCACGTGATCCTCCCGAGGAGCGGAAGAGCAGGTAAGAAGGTCTTGCGCATGCAGAGTTATTCAAAAAGGCACTTGAATGTTTCCTACCTACATTTCCGGAAATATCACCCACTATTCCTTTTAAGTACATTTGCATATTCTTGGGGCACTGCAGGTAATACTGGCAAAAAATGAGTTCAGTTTTATTTAAGATATTTTGATTAAGCCAGATCCTGTACCTTGGTCCAAAACAATTTCTCCTGTGCTGCTCCTCATTAGCATTTTTTCTTTGTCCTGTTTTGACAGGGAACCTTTTATTGTGGCAATGTTGGCAATGGCAAATTTAAACTCAGATTGATAAAAAGGATAAAATAGTGTTGTACAGTAAGGAGTGTGAATAGTTTGTTCTGTAATATCCAGAATAGTGTAAATTGCAGAAAAAGATGGGTCTGGAGAAGTTTGAAATTTCTAAATGTAAAATGTGTAGTATCCCTGAAATGTAGATCTTCATCTCAACACTAGCATCAGTGCTTTAAAAGCAACCACCAAGCATTGACTCTGCCGCTTGTACTGCCGTTTTTAAGACAGAGATTCGTTTAAAATGTCTTTTTTTAAATGCAACAGTGTCCACACTGAAGAACAATGTCATTGGAACCTGGTGGGTGCAGTGATGGGCAAAATATTTGCAAATGGCCAGTAAAAGGTTAAAGGACTGAGCATTGAAAGCTGTCCTGCTCTGTCTTGTTCTGTTCATCAGCTGATTTTTTTTATTTTTTTTCGACCTCTAACTGTTAGAAGAGAGTGAAAACATTAACCAAACACTTTCATGACTTTCTCACCAGTGCTGGGTACCCAACAGGAGGATGTTGATGAGTTGGTGCAGAAGCTCGTGGAGCTGGTACCAATGATGTCATCCACAATGAACTTAAGACAAGACTTCAGAGAGGAGACCCACCGCCGTGCACCCTTACTCACATACATAGAGGAACTCAGCTGGCCTGGTCTGGGAGCAGTCCGGTAAGGCTGTCCGGGCTGTTAGGTGGCCTGTTTCACTTGCTCTCCCATGAAAGATTCATTTTTTTTATCAACAGGACCCAGAACTTGCAAAGCCACCTGGGGTTTTCATTAAAGTATTTTCTACCAAGCTACTTTGAGACCATAAAGTATTCTAGAGTCAAACATGAGGCCATCAGTTGAAATTTGGCCCAAATGAAGTCCTCTGCAGGACGATGAATCCAAGTAAAGCAACAGAAATAAAAATGAAAGGAATAAAGTTGCTGAACTGGCTCAGTCAAAGTCCAGCCCTCCAACTGATTGAAATATATAGTGGGAGCTGTGCAGGAACAGATGTTAACAAACACCAATGACCTCAAGCTACTATATCATGGGGTGGACTTAGTTCTTCGCTCGCAGCTTTTGCACTTTGGCCTCAAGTTTGGTTATTAAATGAGCGATAAGCGAAATTGCACCACAGCACATTGGTGTGCTGTTAAGCACTTTCTGTAGACCAAAACAAGATGAGTGGCAAGTCGTGCCTCTCTCTACCTTCAAAACCACAGGCCACAATTGTAGCATTACATTGAACCGATTCAACATAGCAACACAAGATTAACTAAACTAAAATAAACATTTGACTTCCTGCTGTTCACGTCTGGGGGAGCAAGCGCTGAGTCATACTGAAGCTGCTTCTGCTCTCCAAATGTTTGCTACCTTGGAAACGTGAATGTTGATCCTTGTTTTGTCTCTTTTGTTATCTGACAACTTCTTTGCCAAAGACTGTTGGTTTTCTGCAGTAATAACAGGTCCTGTTCAAATGAGCATGGCAGTAGCATTTTATGGTTTTGCTAAGCCCTGAGTGGAAGCTGTAATTTTTAACACAGAGTGATGATGTGTGACATCATACCATAGTCCATCTAAAAGGATGCCTTTAGTTCGTCACAAGACTGTTTTTAGGTCTTTCTATCTAAAATAATGAAATTTGCTTATCGCTCCTTTAAATAATGGCAATGTGGACTCTGTTGTATGGTTTTGTACATTTATGAACCTGGTAAGCAGTAGATCATTTTTTAGGGCCAGATATATAGAAACCTTAACTTGAAGGATGGTGTATTGCATATGATAACTCTTGATTTGGAGTGAATTTAAAGTTATTTTGCATATGTACATTAATAAAGAACCTCTAAATACCAAAACCTGTAGTAGATGTGTGTAATAAAAGTAGGTTGTCCATAAACAAATGCTAGGGCTATTTATGTGCTGAATAACCTCAATGAAAACCAAAGCATGGAGAAGAAAATGTTGTTTTGGACATGTTGCTGTGTTTAGACCATTCTAAGCACATGTGTTAATATCCAGGTATGAATCCCAGGCTGAAGGATTAGATGAAAGCAGGAGGAAAGAGGAGGTGAAGAAAATAAACAATGCACTTCTGACGAAACTACAAGAGCTTGACACAGACATCATCTTCTCCACAGGTTCGTACTTCCTCAACATCTGCGCTGCAACTGATCCCTTCTATTTTATGCTAAGTCTTCTGTTTCCATGTCAGGTCCTGAGTTTGTGACAGAAGAGGACTGCATCTTTGTAGGCATGGTCACTGATGACATTGATGTATCAGAGCTGGTGGAAACGATCTCTGCGCTGGGGACAGACATCGAGGAGAGCGGCAGGGTAACTGCTCCTTTCATTCTGTAGGACATGAGGATTCAGCTGTTGATAGTTGAAGCCCATCGTCATCTTTCCTTTCCAGTTCTGACTTTTTTTTTCCCTCTCCATCCACATCCAGATGTTTGTTTTCATTTAGTTTGTCCATCACTTCTCTTTTGTTTCTTTCTCCATCTATCTGTGCATTTGTTCAGCAATACATTCATTTTCCATTTTTTGATCATTTTATTTTCTGTCCATCCGTCAATCCATCATCCATGCATGATGAATGTTTAGATATAATATCACTTATTTTAATAACTTGCAAGTAGTATTTTGTTTTATCAGCTTTGAAATACGATTAACAACAACAACAAAACAAATTTGGTCTGTATACATTTTCTAAAAAGGCTTCACAATAAAAGACAGAGGATAGATGTTTAGGAGGCACTAAAGAGACATGATGAATAAGGACTACAGCCAAATGGTTCTCTTAGTCTTCAAGGATTCTGTAAATTAGCTCTGTAACAGATTGAGTAATCAGAGGAAAGTGGGCTTCCACCTCCTGCTCCGCCTGTTCATCAGAACCAAGCTCGCTCAATTACTCAGGTCTCAGCTTCCAGTCAGTTCAATAATCTTAAATCATCTTTAAACATATTTTCCTGTTTTGTAGCATGTTAAAATGCTCTATTAGGAAACTGCTCCATCTGTGGAGATGGGGAAACCTTCTCAGCTTTGTTCTTGGTGATTCTAGATAATCCACCTCCCTTTGACTCCAACATTGATTGGTTATGTCTGCAGGCACAGCAGTTTTGGGTGCTACCATGCTGAATGTGGCACCAGCTCCACTGCGCCAGGAAATCCATTCATTTGTATTGCTGCTCTGCACAACAACACTTTCCTGCTGCGATCAGTGGGGGTGTTGAACTTTGACCTCTGTGTGCTGTGATGGAGACCCATGCTGTTAATTCCTCCACCTCGTTCGTAGGGGATCTTACATTCTCCATGATGATGGATGGAAATGTGGGTCTGTACCTCCTTGTCCTCCAGCTATGCCGGCTTCTCCTCGCCTGTTTTCTGGAACTCCTTCTCCTTATCTCATGGGCGATTACTGGCCAATTTACTGTGGGGGTAGCAGGGCTGTTAATGGGGGGTAGCAGCTGGCCACAAGTTTTCTACTACAGTCCCCAAAAACAAATCCTGTATAAATCAAAATGAGCAGCCAAATTTACCACAACACGGTTAGGTCCATGCTGAGTTGAAAGGCAAAAAGACAGAGACACACACCCATTACTAGAAGTAGATTAAAAAGTAAATTTAAAAAGACATCACAGGAGTTTTTTCTGATATTACTGTCTTGATATTATTTTCGCCATAATTTCAGCTAGTTTAGATCAAGTCAGGGTATTTTATTGATGATGAGGTTCATGGCTAGCTAAAAGTAACAGGTCGTCTTTCCAGAGAGAGAATGAGCTGCGTCCGCAGGCAGCCACCATTTTAGTCTCCCCCTTTATTTAGGTACGAGTGCAGCTACGAGTCAGACTAAAAACCTTTATGCTTTTGTTAATATTATATAGTTTAGGAAATGTGAAAAATGACAATTGTTAGAAACCATTATTGTTATAAAAAGTATTTTGACTTTTATACAATTTAAAGGGGATTCTGGGTAATCCTCAGAGCATTGGATTCACTGCATTAAGAGAGAGAACAATGAAAGTTACAACAGAAATCGTTTGAGAACCTTTGCATTGGACCATATTTTTATTAGGAGACTTCGCAAATGTTGTTATACAGTTAGGAAAAAGCCAACAGAAGCTCTTGGACCTGGTTTTCTGTGTTGCCAGAAAGTGTATAGCCATTACGTGGAGGTCCAACTCCCAACTCTCCATTTCTAGATGGATCTCAGAGATGAATTGTAGACCTACTTGAAAATATCATCTACAATCTCAGCAATGACTGTAAAACCTTTTAGATTTGGCAGCCATACTAGACCATGATGCATGTGCCTTTATTAAATTCTGCACAGAATCATATTTATGGGCTGTTAGAATTTATAAACTTATGGGGTCACTAATGTCAAGTTTTGTCTGCTTCTGTTGTGTGTGTGTGTGTGTGTGTGTGTGTGCGTGTGTGTGTGTGTGTGTGTGTGTGTGTGTGTGTGTGTGTGTGTGTGTGTGTGTGTGTGTGTGTGTGTGTGTCTCTTTACATGGGTGGGTTTAGAGAAGTGTTTTGTTCATGTTTCACTAGCTTGAATATCTTAAAATAAAGTATTGCAAAAACATAGCTCAGGGTAAGTTTTTTTTTTTTAAAGAAAAGTTTGAAACCTGGTCCTAAAAATACATTAAAACTGGGAGTTGGTTCCAAAGGGGAGGAGCCTGAGAACTAAAAGATTATCAACGTGTATTGCTAGTAGCATACAAGGAAGGTCCTGTGCTCTTGTGTCTCCCCTCCTGACAGGAGGGGAAACAGACACCTATACTGTCTAGCTGCCTTTGAGGAACAAGGCAGCTAGACAGTATAGGTGGTCCTGTGTATCCCACCCTTACATCAAAGAGACTGTCAGGTAGGCTACCCATTTCTCTTATGTACAACTTCTTTTTTTGAAATCAGGTAACAATGTCTAATGACGACTCAACAGAAAATGGGCCCCTGGTCTGTCTAGGTTGCCAGGAATCACAATCTTTTTGTTCGGCCCCATTCGATTCGTTGTATTCTAATTGCTACGGACATCACACGACCCAATCCCTGTCAGATCGGCTGCCAAATCGGATCCGATGTGTCCTGGCCGTTACTCTGACACATAAAATGCTGCCAACTAAGCTCCGTTGTTGCTATTTTTTAGCAATTATCCAGACCCCTCAAACCACTTTCAAAAAAGACACAAAACAATGACTGAAAAATCCAGCCATGTTTTTGGTGTTCTAGAAGATTGTGACTTAAAAGCATGTATCCTGTTCACTACAGCTGTTGCTGCTGTGCTTCCTCCCCCATCTCAAAGAGGTCACAGCTGGCCAAGTCCTTTTGCTGCTGTGTTGTCGTTGAGGCTCCAGCGTTGTTTGTTTTCCTGAACAGTTCTGATTCTGTCCTCTGCAGTTACTGGAGAACATGACTGAGCGGGTGAGGAAAGGCATCTTGGAGGCAGAGCTGCAGCTGCAGAGGGCCAATGAGGAGAAACTCATAGAGGAGGTAGGATAGATATGGCTAATACTGCTGCTTTTCCTCTGATCAGGGTGTCTCTTTGTCCTCTTCCTTTGTTCTGCTCTTGTGACTAAATATGAATCTTTGTGTTCCAGGGCATGCTGAGACAGCTTCCTCTGGTTGGATCTGTGTTGAACTGGTTTTCTCCTGTTGAAAGCTCCATAAAGGGAAGGACCTTTAACCTGGCAGCAGGTAGGGCAAGCTGCTAAAATATCTGCAAACATGTTCTTACTGTGTGTGAATGCAGGACGGGACACAGGCAGCGATTTTAAAGGTGGATGGGTTTCAGAGCTGGGATTAACCATCCAGAGCAAGGTAGAAAGTGGAGGCAGGGCAAGGTAGAGTAACCATTTTAATTGGTTAATAGGAAATAATTTAAACAGTAGACATATGTTATGGTATTAAAAAAAATGCTATTAGGCATTAATTGTAATTTTTAGTGAAAATAGTAAAGTCCTACTCAGGAGTGTTATCACTGTTACCTTGCAGCAGGAGGGACCAGTGTTCAAATCCAGTCCAGAGCCTTTCTGCATGCAGTTTGCAGATTTGCCTAAGTGGGTTTTGTCTCGGTTCTGGTCTGGAATGGACTGCTGACCTGTCCCTGGTGTTACATCCCACCTCGTAATCCTTCAAGGAGATGAGAGGGATGGATGGATGGAAGGATGGATGGATACTTTCATTGTAGAAGACTATAAAACTCATTATGTCAGAACAGTCAGAATAATGCAAAATAAGGCTTGTTTATCCTTTAGGATAACATGTGCCCCAGAACCTAAGGATACTGCATTAAAATATTGAATATATTGGCTTTTCTATAGTAAATTATGGATTTTTTTAACATGTCCTGTCTGGCAGTGTAGCGCTAAGAATTGCTGTCTTAATGCCAAAGAGAGCCCAACGGATTTACTCTCAAATGTGGAGCATTACTGCTTCACCATAGTACTCCATTTGATATATGTCCAAAAATTTTTATTGGATATTATTTTGGGATGATTTCAAATTCAGTGCACACAGAAACGGAAAGGTAAAAGAGTAAGGAAGGAAGAGAGAAAGGTGAGGCACAACGTTAAAAGGGAAAAAAGGTGACAAAAATAGATCAGAGGAGAAAGGGAGATGAAGATCAAATCCTCGCCATTTGCTTCTACACCTACAGAGAGAGATATAAAAACAACAGCAAAGGCAACCAAAAAAAATATTACAAGTACAATCAACCAACGCGTTGATACCATCACTGAACAATACGCAGGATTATTTAATACAAGATGTATAAAGTGACAGCTAAAGCTAATAATAGGAGTTTTCTGTCTAGAAGTGAATCTGGAAGCACCTGAATCCAAGCACATGTAGGCGTTTGTGAGAGTGTGCTTGTGTATGTAAGGTTTATCCATTAGAAAAATACTCAATAGTGGTTGTGAGGAGCAGAAGACCCGACCCAGAGTGCTGAGGCAGACGCCGGGAAAAAACAAAACCCTATACCCCTGAAAGGACCCCCAGGTCAAAGAAGCCCAATAGGGACCAACACAGGCATAGCTGCCTCCTCCACCCCAGGGAAGAGCAGAGAGGAGCCCCAGGAACCCCCCCCCCCCCCCCCCCCCAACAGCCACAATGCAGAAGCCCTCGGGGGCTGCAGAGACGAGCCCACAGGCTCTGCTGCCAGCCAGCTACACCAGAGCGGATCCAGCCATGGGCCCAGAGACATGCCCAGGGGCGCCCTGCCCTCCAGCAGGGCCCCAACAACAGGGCCCCGACAGAGCCATGGAGCTGCCCTGCAAAGCAGCCGCCAGGAAAGAGTCAGCACACACCTGAACACCCAGCACCTGACACAGAGATCTACCAACACGCCAACGGATCAATGAGCCAACCACTGGCAGGGAGCCTAAAGGGGGGTGGGGGTCACAGTCACAGTCACACTTTTCCACCCTAGTGCCCCCACATGCAAACGCTCATAACCACACATGAGAAAAGACGCTGTACACACACTTGATCTCACTCCACATCCTATACTCCCAGGTCCAGGTACCAATGTACCAGAGGAGTATCCAGCCCCCTTTACCTGGGAGGTGATCCCTATCAACAGGATGGGGGAGCCAGGCCAAGGACCACCCCAACCTGGGCAAACCCAGTCCATACCCCAGCAAAATTGTGGCCCAGGTCGCCACTAGAAACCCTATGGATTCTACATTGATGTTGGGCTCTTTTACAAGAATAAGACTATTATAACAGTCTTCAGTTAGGTATAGCCAGACTTTAAAGTTTTTTGATGTGTTATGATTGCCAGGATAACAGACACATACATAGTAACATGTTTGGCCGTTAGGTTCTCTGGATTCCACAGATGTGACTTACTCCACCAAAGTCCAGGCAGGCAGGACTCCCCTGCAAGAAACTCCCACCCTTACATCAAAGAGGCTGCCAGGTAGGCTGCCCATTTCTCTTATGTACAACCTCTTTTTTTTGTCTAATAACAACTCGATTACCTTTCTCTATGTTTTGTGAATTGATGAATTATCAAGAAATTCCTGTCAAGACAGTTCCAGATAGACCTTTTCTGAAAAGATAAAATCTATCTTTCTAAAATCTGTGTTGGTCAACACTCTTCAGCAATGAACGATGACTTGGGCAGAGTGACTTGGAAGATGGATGGAGCTAAATCCTAAATAATGCAGAAGGAAACCCTGTTAGAGGCTGCAGAAGACCCGAGACTGGAGTGGAGAATCCCCCTCCAGCAGAACAACCACCCTGACCAGCCAGCCAGAGATACTATGGGAGGGTTTAGCGCGTAGCAGATTCAGATTCATGTATTAGAATGGCCTAATCAGAGCCTACACTTACATTCAACTGAGAATTGGTGGCCAGAAAAATGTTTTGACATGTACCCACAAAGACCTGCAGTGTAAAATGGTTCTATAACATTCTGGCTTAGGGGGGCTATATACAAATGCACATCATGCATTTCAGAATTTTACTTGTAAAAATGTAAAAAATATTTTTCCAACTACTGTTTTGTGTTGGTCTTTCAAACAAAATTCCAACAAAACACATTCATGTTGGTGGTTGTAATGTGAGAAGATCTGAAAAAGTTGAAGGGTTGTGAATATTTTAGCAAGGCACTGGAAGTTCATTGGAAGAAGTAAGACCATCTAGTGTCCTTCCCTACTTTCCCACTTTTGTGATGTCAGCTGGTTTTCATCATGTACTTTATAGATAATAAAAGCTCATTATTGTAAATATGTTTTATGTATCTAGTAGGGCTGTCAGTTTTAACGCAGACCTGACGCCGACAATTTTTTTTGGCGTGCGTCAAAACACACACCGTTCCTTAATGTTTTTCCCCCGCAGTGTTCTCCGGACTGTTTCTTTTACGCTCTGTGCTTTCCTTAGTTCCTAGAATGCTAGAGACTGTAGCAAAACAGACCCACACTCACTGTGGCCAAGTCCGCTTATTTCATGCAACTTTGGGATTCTTTTCTTTTTTTTAAAGTCGCTTGTAAGTTTCATGAGTCGCAGTTAGGGCATTATGATTAGTGATTTAGCCATTATAGGCCAGAGTTTAACATTTTAACACTGAAAAGTGCTTGAAAAATAAAAAATGTTTTATTAGTGTCATTTATTCCAAAATTGCATATTAAAACGCCCAAATACGCTTTTACACTTTCAGAAATAAAAAGATAAAATATGTGATTAGTTTGGGGCTAATCTTGAGGTAACTATTGACATTATGCGATTAATCGCGATTCAAATTTTGAATCGTTTGACAGCCCTAGTATCTAGTGAATATTTGCCCTTGTATGTCCAAACCTCCCAGAAAATGGACAGAAACCCAGAATAAGCTTCAATTTTAAATGAAAACTTTGTTTTGAGACATCCACATGCCTTTGTTTCTATTTTCTCTCCTTGATAAACATTGCAATCTTTTCATGTTGCAGGTCAGAGGTTATTTCGGCGTCCAGGTGCAGGTTCTGACTCGATGAGTGAGACCAGCTCAATTGGACCGGCTGATGAGACATCCAGAGAGGAGGGCACCACAGTCAGCACTAACATCCACCCTTCCATGTCTCAGCCTGAGACACTGGGTCAAGCTGCAAGTGATGTAAGACCACCAAACATCCCAGGGACACCAGAGCAGGCAGAATCCGAGGAGGAGAGACAGCCTGAGGGCCAAGAGGTGGATCTGAGTGGGAGATAGGTCAACTCTGTCTCCAGGTCTCCTTCATCCGTCCTGTACGTGCAGCCAGTCCAATATGTTGTAAAATGAGAGGCCAAGGATAAAGGTTCTGCAGGATCTATAGGGAAAGCTGGAGAACATCAGCTGGGCTGTTTATATCTCTCATTTCAAGGTTTCAGGGTGCCAAAAAAGCAAGCCAGTCCACCTGTGTGGTTCACTGTGAACTCAGATCAGTGCATTTCTACTTATTCTAATCGGATAGTCTTCCTCTCTTCTACCAGCACTGCTTTGACCAGGGTGCTTCTCCACATCCCTCACAACGATCGGCCACTCCTTCATACACCCCTGAGAAAAAAGGAAAGTGACGAGACAAAAAGTTAGTCACTATAATGACTCTGTGAATTTTAGATTAAAAGAAGTAGGCACATTGCACTTGGAATTGTTTTTGTAGTCTTTCCAGTGAATGGATCCTAGGAATCCAAATGAGCACAACTCACACCAGTTAACATGTTTAAATTCCTCACTTGACCCATTTTCATCTAATAAATTCAGATCAAATATTTACATTTAGGAACAGAAGGATATTATTAGATATTTAATATATTATGACTATTCCAACAATGTTCTCCTTGTAAAACCTGGACCACATTATTCAGGCAGGTTAACCTCAACAGTAGAACAGTTTTTTGGAGAGAAAAACAGAAATCATTAGAAAAGCCAAAATCAGGTGAAGTTTATGCCCAGAATGATTTAAATGGAAACATCTGACCACAGCTGTAGTCATTTCTGAAGCCATGATCCATGAGAAAGAATAGGTGGCTTCAAAATGACCCATAAGGATGAATCCAGACACGTATTTGAAAAGTTTGATTTATGTAAGATCTATTTTCTGGGCTACTATAATTAACCTGCATCTAGACACAACAAAAAAAGATTATAAAAATGTACTGAAATAAGAAAAGATTAAACCTGAAGAAGAATCTTGAGTTTTGTCTGAAAATGAAACCGAATTGTAGTGCTGGCCTTATTTTCACTACCACAGGGTTGCAGACATGCAGATAATCAACTCCACACATTCTGTCATTGTCTGCCATATGAAACCCAACATCTCCTCATTCTGAACTTTAAACCCACAGACCATTTTGTGCTTTTACAACCAAGTAAGTTCAGATTTATTCAACTTAATTGAAAACATGTTTCTTATGATCTTTAAACATAACTACTGATATCAGAAATTTTACACTTAACATGTAAAACCAAAACCATTTTGCAGCTTAACTCTGTTGCAGCTTGGAGAAATAAAATAAAATTCTCTGAGCACAGCTTCATTTTTTACTCTGAGGGTTAGGGTTTGGGGTCTTTTTTATTTGGCAAAATATTTTTTGTAAGTACTGTGTAATGGCCCAAGTACATGGGATGGTTTGGGTGTTTCTGCTTTGTTTTCCGTTTTTGGTTTTACCATATATTTGAACGTTTGAGTCACTTATGCTAAATGTCTTTTGTTCTCTCCTAAAGGCTGGTTTATTGGGAGCATATGCACTTTAATAATGTTTCTAACAAACTAATCGGTTTTCCATGATCTATTTACAGTCCAATTCAAACGTGTTCGTACCTCTTGAACAGTTCAACATCTTGAAACTCTACACTCTCAAACATGAATGTGTTTCCTTGTGATTTAATGTGATAGGCCAACACCAGGTAGTGCATTATAAAGAGCGGAAGTTAAGTGATGCAGGTTTTTTTTTTTTTTTTCATCTGAAAACTTTAAACATTTGTATTAGGTGACATGTAATGGCAGCTGGTTGCACTTGTTTATATGAAGGGGTGTCAGAGTAAAAGCGTGCTGAATATAAATGCAAACCACATATTTAGGAATTGTATTTTTGATCAAATTTGAAAAAAACATGCCATTTTCACATTGATGTCTTACTTTGTGTTGGTCAAAAACATAACAAAATTCCAATAAAATACATTAAGGTTTGTTGTTATACCATGGAAAAGTTCCAGGGTGTTAATAGTTTTGGAAGGGACTGTACACTGCCCTGTGAAGGCCTGCTGATCTATACAGGTAGCACGCTCCTTCCCCTCACTACTGACTGCCCCACTGCTACCCTGCATGGGTTAACTACTGCTAGGACATGGGTGGATGTATGGTACTGTTGGAGTGGGGATACTGCACTGGCATAACATACGTAATGTACTAATTATCCCAAAGTTCCTTCCTGAATAAGATCTGTCTGACTATGATCAAAAGGTTTATTTCAATTAAATGGTGGTCTAATATCTAACCATGAAACATGTTTTGAATTGACCAATTCAAAGGTTAGGTTGTTTTGAGGTGGAGATATATGACCTACTGTTAAGCAGTCATCTTTCCTGCAGCAAACATTGCTCAAGTATCAGTAAGTTTGATGATGAAATGCATCATGGGTATATTATTTTGAAATGAGGTAAATTATTATTTTGTCATAAGATGCAGTTTAACAAAATACGATAAACATCAACTTACCAGTAAAGCCGTATAATTTTTTACACACCATGTAGCGATTGGACTTGAGGTGAATATTGACCTATGACAACTGCAACGCTCTGCAGTTTGCTAGCAAAAGTTAGCCATATATAAAGGTAGTAAACATGGCCTGACAGAGTTACTAATGCGAAACTATTGCATAATAAAAGTCAAAAAAATATAGATGGGATTAAAGTGAATGATGATTTATTGAGGGCCTCCTGAGAGAATCGGAAGCCCCTATTTGTGCATCCAGCCTGAACTTGTTAATTGTTACAAATAAGATACTGACTGCTCATCACTTCACCACAAAACCCTATCTCAAAATATTCTAACCATTTCTTTAAATGTGTTCAAACTGTTGTGCTTGACTGTAAACTTGAAACATGTTGGAGAAAATGTCTTAGAATGAAGGCCAGGAACTCTGATTTGACCGGACCTTTGCTGGCCAAAAAAGGGAGAATGAAGGTTCCCCCAGAGTTGCACATGTTCTGTAGATAATTATTTTACTACTGGACTGTATTTGTTTTTTTCTATGGTGTAAATGAAGCAGAATTTTCTTAATGATTCTTTCTGTCTTGGGATTCTAATGGAAAATATAAATGATTATAAACTTTTTGACTGGAAAAGAAGTTGTTTGTTCTTGTGTGGTGTTTTGGTCTAAAATGCTTAATGATATTCAACCCACAGGGTCCTTTTTCACATTAACGTTTAAATTCAGTCATGGTAAAAAGTAAGTAGCTAGACCGGTCAATTTAAGAGATTTAACATGATCTGGTCTTTAGAAGGTTCTAAAATTATTTAAATCTAACCACAAGTCTAAAAAAATACACACACCACAGATTACTCTCATCTCATTGCAAATGAACAAATATATTATTGATCAAATCCTTTAACTATGATTAATTTCTAGTTTTAGTAGTCTATTAACACTTGATTTTATTTGGCTGGGTTTTGTCATTGGCTCATGTGTATGCTGTTAAATTCTTCCATTTACTGTAATATATATTTACACTGGTGTGAAAATGTGTTTGATGTTCTGATTAAGTGTGAGAAAGGAGCAAACACATTTCAATATTAGTCAAAGATAATACAAACACATAATGCAGTTTTTAAGCTAAGGGATTTTATTATTAAGGGAGGAAAAAAATCCAAACCTACATGGCCCATGGTATCCACCGTCACAATGTTCACCAGGTCCGATTGTCAGTCTGGACCTGGAGGTCTTGCAGTGCTCTTAGCTGGTTCTGATCCTCGTGAAGTGCCTTGAGCAGCTAGTTATGCACCATATCAAGTGTGTCCTCCCCACCTCCCCGGACACATTTCCGTTTGCATGTCTGTCCAACGTCTTGACTGATGAAGTCATCTCCACTATTCTCCACTCAGCCCTCACACACCAGTGCCTGTATTCACAAAGGTTCTCAGCGTTCTCTCAGAGAGCTCCTAGCTTAGCCGAAACATTCCTACCTAGGAGTCTTATTTTAATCAGAAGCTGCTGAGAGCGACTCTGAGTAAAGAAATGACAAAAAATGTTATCTTGGTGAGGAGGTGTGGTTGACTCTGTTGCTAGGTGTGACGCTGTCTTTTAAGAGCTATGACGGTTGATGGTACAAAAGAAAAAAACACAAAAAAGCACACATACACACAAATGTACTCCTAGTGATCAAAGTTCACCAGTTAACTGATTAGACTGGATTAAGAAACGTGTGACATGATGAAATTTTGAAAAATTAAATAATTGTCACACAGCATCAAAATATTTGTACCTTATTTACATCCTCATCATCATCATTTGATTTGCTTGTTATGTTTACTCGCCATACTGGTCATTTTACTACTTCATCTATTTGATATTAATGTGGACTCACCTGTCAGCATTTTATTGTGATTGCCTGCTTGTACAAAGCGGTTGACAAAACGATCGACATAAAATCGAGAAAAAAGGCAGAGAAAACTGAGAAGAGCGTCGCATTTTGTCTCGCATCGCTCTGGAAGGAGATCAGAGGAGTAAGTTGGTACCTGGATAACGATGCAAATAGGTGGACTTTGAAGCACAGATCCATCCATCCATCCATTTTCTAACACGTCTATCCCTTGTGGGGTCGCGAAGTTGCTGGTGCCCATTTCCAGCTGTCAATGGGTGAGAGGTGGGGTACACCCTGGACAGGTTGCCAGTCTATTGCAGGCCAACACAGAGACAAACAACCATTCTTGCACACACTCAGAATTTAGAGAGGCCAATTAGTCATGTTTTGGACTGTACCCAGAGAGAACCCACACATCCACAGGGAGAACATGCAGAAAATGCAAACTCCATGCAGAAAGACCCAGGGCAAGGTTAGGACTTCTGCATGCAGTACCTTTCTTGCTGTAAGGCAACAGCACTACCCACTGCTCTACTGTGCAACCCAAGCACGGATCAATGCATCTTTTTCTCTTCTTTACACACCAGCCTGGAAAGTGAAAAGCGCCCCGTGAAGCAATCAAAAGCCAGAGAGGAGATGGCATCACACAAGCAAACTTCTAGATGACCATTTAGCCTACTGACATCATCATTTACAGCATAGAAAATACTTTCTCACCTCTTTTATCTTGTCTAGAGTGTCACGTCCAGATGCTCTAAGGCGCGCTTCCGCTGGTCCTTCATCCCAGCTGCTGCTAGACTTTATAACAGACTCAATAAGTGTTTACAACATGCTAATGTTTGCCTGGGTTCTTGATCTGATCATGAATCATTTACACTGTCAGATGCTAATGTTCCTCCCATCTGCATGTGCTTTAGCTACTCTGAGGTGTTTGCTGGTACAATCATGCATATTGCATATTTCTCTCAGATTGTTCTGTAAATCGGCTGCTGTATTTCCTGTTTAACTCGAATATTGTATTTTTATCTCAAATGTTGTGTTATCAATAATAGTGCAATAATTAATTTTATTTTCAATTTTTGCCTTTCAGAAAAGTTTAGTTCTATATTGCTTTAGAGCTTAACTATAAGTTATCTTATTACTCATTAGTGATCTAGTGTGTAACTCTGTGTTGCCACCATCACGCCCAAATTTTCCCATTGTGGAACCATAAAGGTATTTCCTCTTATTTCTCTAGACTCACGGTCAGTTTATTTTATCCTTCTGCTGAGAAAAAAACCTTCCATATGTCAGGTCCTTGATTAGATTAATTAAGTAAAATTAGAAGTCAACTTTTGCTGATTTGCTTGTTACTTTTCATCTTCAAAAGATCAACATACAACGTTGTACATTGTTTATGTGTGCAAAATCGTTGGGCACGTTTTAAATTAAGAATTTTTTTAAATAAATTTAGCACAGGAATGGCTTAGGGCGCATGAATAAGTCTAAATGTGATTTACATTTTTCCTCGACTGTTTAATGCAGCAGATTCGTTTGAGTCTTAGACGAATCTGCTGCATTAAACAGTCAAAATCTCCTGACGTTGACCACAGTTCTATTGTGTTTTGGGGATTGTAGTTCATTACTTTGATATCATCCGGGTTGACGGTATTCCGGTTGTTTATAGAACGACATATCCCAGCATTCTCTGCGCACAGCACGTCGACTGAGGCGACGCAGTCGCTCACGCGGACCGTCTCTGGGAGTGCTGAGTCGATCCTGTTCTGAGGCGTCCGGAGCGACATAGAGCAACTGCTTTACTTCATGTGAACCGGGAGCAACACTGAACACACCGCACAGGGAAGGTCCTAACAGCTCAGCGGGACGCTGCTAACATTGGGTTTAAGGGGGACACTCACGAGGACCACGAACTGCGCAACTCCAATCTCACTCAGTCAAAACCCAAGACCCACGATGGACTCGAGAGACACTGCCCCTGATTCCTGGGAACAAGAGGACGATGTGGAGGCCACAGTCGACGGACAGCTTGAAACGGCGTTCACAACCCTGAATGTGAACGCTAAGCCGTTTGTACCCAATGTGAACGCAGCTGAGTTTCCGCCTTTTGCCACGAGAGCGCCCTCGGAGAGCGTCGATGCTGCTGGTGAGCTCCTCTCAGTCACGTTGGCGTTAGCTGCTGCGGCTAACGGCTAGCTATAGCCTGTAGCTTAGCGGCTCTTCAGACACGCGTCGGTTAGAGCGTGATAACCCGGCTGCCCGCTTTACCCCAACGTGTTTTGTGGTACTTTTTGCGCAACCAACCTTTTTATACGTGTTTTGGTTATTGTTATAAAACTGACACAGATTAAGAAACCCCGAACTCAACCGGCATTTGCGTTTTCACCCAACTGGCGGTAAACTGCTAGCTTGTTAGCTAGCTGGTGTGTTACTTACTTAGCTTGTCACTTAGTACCTGGGTCAAAGGCCGTGAAAGCGATAAATGAAACGTTCTAAACATTACTCGGACACATATGAGAGGTGCGGGCATGTCTGTCACCCTGTGATGCCCTATTTTAATTTAACGGCTAATTAGACCGCGGTTTGCCCACTGTGTTTTACGTGACGTGGATTTTCTGACGCATAGTTGGTCAAGAGTGGGATGAATTCGGTGAACGGGGTTGCCAGATCTGACTGACAGTTTCCAGTTCAACATAAATCCATACAAATATAAACCCAGGCCAAATCTCGACGTCTGCTGAACGTCGTGTTAAAAGCATTAGGCTGTTAGACACAATAAGAAACACATGCCATATGCACCCAACTGCACTGAAACACACGTATGTATGTATGTATGTATGTATGTATGTATGTATGTATGTATGTATGTATGTATGTATGTATACAGACAGGCTCACTACAGAGTATGGAATCAGGCAACCAAACAACCAACTTTTCCCAATATAGAGCTAAGCGATACGCCTAAAACCAATATTGTGATATATTGAGCAGTTCACCTCTAACAATAAATGGACTAGATTACTAAACCCCACCCCCGAGGCTACTTCATAGCCAGGTATATCGATGGTATAATTCCCCTAGACAAACACGACTAAATTATCTTAATAGATGCAACTTCCAACTACACATGTTTTCCTAACATTGCATATAGGTTAAAGATTAAGTTATTTACGCTATAGAGCAGCCTCACCTTTATCCATGGGTAACTTGATTAAGATGTGCACATTTACCGACAGCCAGTTGCAGCCTGTGCGCAAAACACTCCACTGGCTAGCATCTATTGAGCTCGGCAGCTTTAACTGTGTTTGTGCTGCTGTCAGACAACCTCCCCGGTACTGGCTGGAAAATATGCTGTCTTGAGCACTTTGGTGTGGCGTTTCCATTCGTTGTTGATAAATTGTACAGTCAGACTAATGTTCGGGTCCATTGTGTGACTGGACCAGAGATCAGATGTGGCTGCAATGTATTTAACAGCGGCTCCTCTTCCTCCTGGAGCAGCTTAACGCCGCCGCTTCAACATTTGAAATGTCCTCCATTTTCTCAACTTCATCATCTTCGCTTCTTTCTTTTTTTTTTTTTCAGACTGGATGGGGTGGAGTCAGGTGACTACAGACTGTACACCTAGTGCAGCGTCTCAAAGGGACATGAACATAGCCTACCTTTACCTATAAAAACAACCGTTCCTTTCTTCTTTTTAAAATACCGCCATGGGCAAAATGACTGTAATTTTACCGTCAATTAACAACTGTTATTGTCGTAGATTTTGGTGTCTGTACATTTTCAGTTTATCGCCAAGGCTTACTGTCATAGCAACCAAAAGAAGGTTAGCCAATATCAACATGAATTGTAAATCGAACTTGCTATAAAACTATGCGGGCTCTCAAACGCTCTCTCTCACACACAGTGTAGACCGATCTAACATTTCCCTTTTACATTCAGCCATGAAACAGAACAAAGTTAGTTGATCCCCTAAAAATGAATTGACAAACAGTTAAGTCAGTCACACACATTTCATACAAACAAAAGTGTGATGTTAAATTTTAGTACTATATCAATCTCTTAATTTGAGAAGGCAATTGCGCTCAGATTTCTGTATCACAATACTTGCAATGATCTATGCGACCGGCAATCTACGATTTTTAGCTCCAAATCAGCTTCCCATTCATTTCTGGATATGTTTTTGTATTTTCCCCACTTTGCTATGATGCTATTTCCTTTTTTTTTCTTTTTTTTCTCCCAGTGTCCTGTCTAGCAATGTGGCCATAAGAATTGTTGTCTTAGTGCCGAAAAGAGCTCAACAGATTTTGCTTTCACAAGTGGAGCTGTCAGCTTTTGACATAGTGATGCGATATCTCAACATTAAGTCTGAACAGTAAAGCCCTTAAGGCCAACTCCCCTCAGTGTAGCTTAGTTGAAGTCTTGACCCCGTTAGGGGCATTTACAATGACTATCACTGATTGATCATGTCAGGCTCAACAGATTCTCTACATTTCAAAATAAATGACCTGATGATGAGTGCAGGGACACAACACTTTATCGAAATGTGGAAATTTTAACTTTTCTACCACATATGTTTTTTGATTGAATTTTCCTATGAACACTTTCTAAAAGCCAGCTAAACTTAGTGAAAAGCAGCTCAAATCTGAGCTATATATCAAAGCTAGCCGAGATTTATTCCAGAGACAGGATCTTGTTGTCGTTGGAAACAAGATCTATAATCATGGGATCTAAATCTCTAGATGGTTTTCATAAGTTGGACATGACTGATGGTCGTTTCCAACCTTTTGTCAGGTTTAGTTTGTTTATTTTATTGTCATTTGTAGCCAACATTTTCTGGTAGGAAATTAAAGTTGTTTGCCAATGCGGGTGGGTGGTGTTCGTATCAGCCACACTTCAGGTTTTCCTCAGAAAACGGGGTAATCCTGGCGGGGTGGGTTGCGTCATGCAGCTCAATGGAGGGGTGCTAGCTGAACGTAGTGAGTTGAGCTAATAACAGCTAGCGCGTTAGCTTATTTACCCCAGGAGGTTTTCTCCCAGACCCGAACTTTTTTATTTATCGTTTTATGTCGCTCTCAAACATCGAGGCGTTTAAAATAAACAAGCAACGCTTAGCTTGGCTGCCCGAATGGCTTCTCACACGGTGGGGGAAATCATGTCCTACTTGCTCTTTTTGACGACCAAGGATCTAAAGTAATTGTCTACGTATAATCAGTTGTAGGGAAATGTTATGACTCCTATTAATATCTACTTATAATATGGAGATATTATGGTTTCATCAGGAGTCATCTTCACTTCAAAAAGAAACGGGCTCCAACAGGGATCACAGTAAAAATAAATCAAAATTGTTTCATTGTCCTCAGGGAAAGAAATGTCTACTAAAATAAAATGTGATTTTTTTTTTTTCTTTTTTTTTTTTTTTCAATTTTTATTATTTAGCGAAATAATTAATTTAAACTCTGAGCACCCAAGAGAGAGGGCAATAGTTAGAGATGCACCGAGAAGGCCAGTGGTCAGAAATGGCCAGTTTGTATTTGATTGGCAGGTCTCGTACTGAAAGCTTTTTCACAAGAATACAGGAGAACTGATCCAGGAATACTTTCTATGTAGGAGAAAAGTCAAATGGTAATGGCTAAGCCAACACCTATGTCTATGCGAGAGGCGGAGTTAAACACTGAAAGACGAGGCCAACTGCATCATTTCTAGAAGGAGAACATAAAGTTGGTAGCAGCAGCCCAGCCGATGCCCCCCCTCCAGGAAGGTGTCACAGCTAAACAGAAGACCAGGTCAGATGTAGCTGCTATAAAGGGAACAAACAGAACACAAAGTAAAAAGATGAAATAATGCTAAATTGGAGAGTAGTAGGAGAATATAAGACGGGTAGGGCAAGTGGTCATTATGTCCTCCAGCAGCATAAGTACAAAGATAGTTCAGCAGGCATGTAGCTTATGAAAAATTCTAAGTTGTCAAGGTAGGTACACCTCGTCCCCTTGGCTGGTGTGTGCTAATAAATGGAAGACAGCTCTTTTAAACCCAGAGAAATTGAGTAAGAAATGACAGAATAGAGAGGAAATACCCTGAGCTGTTGGACACCCGGGCCATGGAAGCTTGTGAGCTCAGTAAAGGGTGGACTTAATGGGCTGCTCCCAGGACAAAAAGAAAATGTTTGGGTGTTGATTTCCGTGGTTCTCATCACAAAAGTTAACATTTACCATTGTTGCTGAAAGAAAGTAGAATAATGCAGTACTTTCAGAAAAATCTAAACAGGACCTTTTTTAAGTTGGGAATGATAAAGTCTCTGTGGATGTGTCAGAAAGCACGGGTATGTCTATAGCTCGTCAGGCTGGGCTTTGTCTGTGCCATGTGCTGCGTACATGTTGTTGTTGCATTCCTCATCGTTGTGACATGAGCAGACTCGTACTGAACCCACAGGATTAGTGGAGCCTACAGTGACAGAACGCTCCGTCATACAGCAGTGCATTCAGGAGAGAAGTTGTCATGTTCAACCACATGTCGCTTTGTCCTTCCATGCAGCCTGGTAAAAACTCATGGCTCCTGCTTTTCCACTGACAGGCTATCAATGGCAAGTTTAGGCTGCTACCAGATCTTTATTGTGGACAGAAACCTTTAAATTTATCTCAGCTTTGGTAGCTTATATCAGCAATTAACACAGTTAGCGTGGTTACCATTACTCAAACAGCGGGCTTCAGGTCTATAGATGACACACTTGTTTTACTGATATGTAAAATGTTAGGCAGCACTTGGAATTCCTTCATGTTCCATGACAGGCAGAGGTAGAAGCTCAGAGAGATAAAACAGGATCTTTTCAGTGCTCCATTCAGCACTTTTTAGGTCTGCTTAAAGTCTTGCTCTCAGACATGTACTGGGTCGTTTTTTTTTTTGTTTTGTTTTTTTTTTGTAATACAGGGCTTCCACTAACCTGACTCATGCCAGACGTATGTTGCTCCGCCTAGCTCCACTCACACACATCTGGGACATCGCCCGTAGAGAGTGATTTCTCCAACCAATTTTATGGTCTGGCCAATCAGGACGCAGGGCTGGAGTTTCATAAATGTGACGTAGTGGAGAAGCGATCGTGAGACTGTTTTGATAGCAATGGCGGCTCACATCGAGGAAGCAAGCGTCAGCATTGATGCTGCTATTTCTTCAGTGTTGTCCAATCTATCTAATATTGTTTCATTAAAAGAACATCAGAGAACAGCTCTGAAGGCTTTTGTTGGTTAAAACCATGTTTTCGCCCTTCTTCCGACCGGATTTGGCAAGTTTTGTTTTCCGGGATGCGCTCTGGAGCGGTTAGCGCCAACCATGTTAGGAAGCCTTTAGTCCTCGATGCGGTCGGCCCGGGATCAACTCCGACCCGCGGCGCTTTGCCGCCTGTCTTCCCCCTCTTCCTGTCAGCTCACTGTCAATAAAACGCCACTAGAGCCACAAACACAAAACACTTTTTTTTTTCCTGCGTCGCTCTCACAGCGTCACGGGTTGGCTTCGGTGTGAATGGTTGAAATAGCACGTCGATAAAGATGACAGACAAGTGGCTTATCCAATCATATGCAAGGATTTTTGATAAGGCCCAGCCTTCAATAAAGGCAATTCCTATGGATCTGTCCCAGATGGATGTGAGTGGAGCTAGGCGGAGCGAACATACATCTGGCATGAGTCAGGTTAGGTTTCCACGGGATCATAAAAAGAATTGTCATTCAATTATCATTTTTTTTAAATGAAGGCCTTAATTGACATTAAAAGTCATATGTGATTATCGGTGGCATTATTTTTTTCTGAAAAAATACATTCATAAAAACAGTTTTATCAGATATATTATATCAG
This sequence comes from Fundulus heteroclitus, assembly GCF_011125445.2. Lineage (NCBI taxonomy): Eukaryota > Metazoa > Chordata > Actinopteri > Cyprinodontiformes > Fundulidae > Fundulus > Fundulus heteroclitus. Next base: position 35,374,211 of record NC_046376.1, on the reverse strand, counting down.
ATATAACTGATTCCACGTGTTTGCGCGGAACCAAACACGCTGAACTGCTTCCGGTTTATCGTAAAGCCTTATGTTTTTACGATTCTCAGAAAAGAAGTTTGAGGTGTAGAAAGAGCTAGAGAATGGGAAAATGCAAATTTCAACAAAAGTGGATGGAAAACGAGGAATTCGGGACATGGCTGCAGCCTGTCGACGGTAAAGATGAAGGATTTTGCCATGTTTGTAAAAAAAAAAAAAAAAAAAAAAATGAAGCTTTGCACAATGGGTGTCAATGCTTTACGATCTCACATGAAGTCGGACAGGTAGTGGTGTAGTCCAGGGTATACGCAGGTATACAGCGTATACCTGCGTATTTCTGCCTTTTGTTTGAGCGCGCAGTGAGATAGGCTAATGTGCTTTTGTTTTTCCATTAAAAGGTGTGCAGTAGCATTTGAACCAGCTGCAGACATCTGAGTGAGGACTGACCCATTCAGAGATAAAGAGAATTACAGCCATGATGAAATGAGGGCTTGGAGTGGGGGGATCCATATTTTTGCCTTGAAAGAATAGGTTTTACCTTTGCTTTGTTCCTTAAATGATAAAGATGACTTAACTGAGGTCCTTTTTTGACTGTAAAGTTTAAAATCTCTCTATCTCTCTATCTATCTATCTATCTATCTATCTATCTATCTATCTATCTATCTATCTATCTATCTATCTCAGAGAGTGTCGTGGGTACTTGTTGATGGCATTAAAATAATTTCTAAGGGCATTAAAAAGCATTAAATTAGTTACTCGTTCCTGTACAAACCCTGAAATCGCTTCTTAGAGCTCATCTTAAAGCTATTGTTGGTAAACCTGTTCACAAACATTTTTTATTATACTGGGTAAAATTGTCCTTCCATCCTGAAAGTAGTCAATACATTATGTATTCAGAAAAAGGAGATTAAAAAAATGTATCTGTGGGCGCTGCAGGCCTACAAAAACTGACCAATCCTGGCTCTCGGCACCGAAGGGCAGGGATTGGTCAGAGTTTTGTTCCTGCTGTCATAAATGATTATTTTGGCAGACAAGCACAATTCAACAATGAGCTCAGCATTAGGGGAGGACGAGGCACGAGACCACGGAGATAGCTGTATTTTACATAAGGCTGGAGAGAAGGCCCCATATGGAAGGATGGGGACAGCTGGGTACCGTAGTGTTTTATGCTCCCCAAACAAAGCAAACTTTCTGAGCAAGCAAACCAGAGTCCGGTTAAAGTGGACTAAACAGGGCTGGTGTGAACGTCCCCTTAGAGACAAAGTTAACATCACCGAGGCTACATCCACATGGAGCCCAATACTGCAAAAACACCGAAAAGTGTGAGATAAAGATGAAACGGCATGAAGCCTCCACCAGCTCAGAAGGAAAGGCAAAACTGTTGATCATATAAAATAAATCCCTAGTGATGATAAAACATTAAATAAAACTTGAACATTCACACACTTGAGTCTGTAGTGTGTTTTGGGGCGCAGTCCAACTGTGTTGCAGTAGATTAGCATCAGCAGCTTGTCTTTGTTGTGTGTCTCTTTCTCCGTCAGACACTGGGAGTGTTTCATTATCACCGTAAACATGTGTGGCCTTAAGTCACAGGGAAACGACCTCGAACAAGAAACAGGAACACAGAGGCTAGCTATGACTGTAACACTCACTACACGCTGACGCCTGTGCTGGACATTTCAATAAATGATCGCTAAGCTTCTTTGTGTTAACATGTTAACATGTTTGGAAAGCTTGTTTCTGCAATGTAAGACTTAGTAAATCTGGATATTAATGCAAAGAATTAACATTGAGCACTGAAAGAAAAGAGCAACAGGGGTTTCCGCTACGTGCAACTGATGGTGGCGCACCGCCACGGTAAAATAAGTGTTGCCCATTTAGCGTCATTGTTACATTTAGCGACTTTTCACACCCCTCAAGCAATTTTCTTTCAAAAAGCTACTAGCAACAACCGACTTTTTTTGTATTAATGGCAACTTCATTGAAAGCACCGGCTCCCTCGTCACGTAAATGTATTTTTTTAAAGTAGTCTGTTCTTTCACTGAACCTTGCACTAAAATAAATCCCCGAATTGGATTCGCACTCAGCTTCAATCACTTATTCACCTCGGTGACTTTGTGTGCCTCTGTTTGGTGCAGTTTTTATGTAGCGTGGATTCAGGCCTTTATTTATTAAAATAAAGGTCATTTTTGGTTCCAAACACATTTAAGCACTATTTTCAAAAACTTTTTGGTCTTGGCCAAAGCAGTCCTACAGCCTGGGTCACAAATATATGAACAAACATGGATGATGTCTATCAAGGTTGCTTGATAGACATGTAATGTTTGCCTAGCCCTGGTATGTAAATGTCATATCGTTAGACTACAAATTTGGCATTAACTGAGATTTGGCAAAAACCGTCAGCTTAATCTGTGATCTTTTTGCTTTCATTTAATTTACACCCAGTCTGGGTTTTATTTGAGTCACCAGCTTTTAAAGGAATCATTTCTGAAAATCTAACCTAGCTGTTTCTTCCCAAATCAGATCAGGACCAGTTCAACTTTATTCTTTGGGTTCAGCTGCTGTTTGCTAAACGTTGCTGAAAGTGAATCTCAAGAGTCACGTATTGAAGAATTGACCTTTTTAATATTCAGTAATACTCAATAATACTTTGTGTTGGTAAAGTGCCTGTGGAGAACGGCGACACAGAGATGACGGCGGAGGAGCCATGGGACCAGAAAGATGAAGAACCAACTGAGGAGGAGCCGGGAGGCGGCGACCGAGGACCAGGGGAGACGGCTACACCGGAGGATCCGGCTCCTGAAATGATGGAGGAGGAGGAGGAAGTGTTGGTGCCAAAGGTTCCGCCTGTACAGCCGGATGCCCCCAAGAAGGAACACATCAATGTTGTGTTCATTGGACACGTAGGTCAGTGCTGATACCGTCTGTTGCATGTTCTGTTTGTGGAGGATGCCGTTATCTACAGAGATTGGGAAGAAAGGGCTACAATGAAGTCAGTGTTTTGTTGCTGAGCTCAAGCTCAGCCCACTATAATCAGTTCTAATGTGTGTCTGGCAGTAGATAAGACAATATAGGCAACACCCTGTATGTTTCGTTTAGCTGCCAGGAAAAGCTCTTATTAGGACAGCACCAAACATCACTATTCATCAGTGTCACTGTAAACCATATACTCATCACTCATCCTTTACTGTAAAAAATGCTAATTAAGCCCTGGTGCATCTCAGGTGCATCTCAAAAGTTTGAGATGCAGATAATGAAAAGCCAAAGTGTTTAAAAACGTGAATGTTACATAAAATCAATGAAAAAACAGTATGTTCTAATTCATAAATCTTAAATCCCATGTTATGGTGCACACAGTTATTTGAAAGACTACTGATTGGCCAGATGTCTTAGAGACGGTCACCAACGCTCTCCACAGGAAAGGAAGTACAAAAGATCATTGTTAAAGCATCTGGCTTTTCAGAGGGCTGTTTCCCAGCATGCCTGCAGAAAGTTGAATGGAAGGACAAAGCATGATGGATAAACGTGCACTAGCTACAGGCATAACAGAAGCCTTGAGATGATTTTCTAACAAAATCCACTCAAGAACTTGGGGGAGCTTCCCAAGGAGACGACTGAGGCTAAAGTTGGAGCATCAAGAACCGCTACGCACAGACGAATCCTACACATGGGATACAGGTGTCTTGTTTAGGGTAAGGACAGAAGCAACTGCAGGTCTCATTTATAAAACATTGCGTCAAATCCATACTAAAAGTGTACGTACACAAAAAAACACCAGCACTCAGAGTGCCATGTCCTCTGCTGGTTCTGGTCCACTGGGTTTTCTGAAGTCTAAAGTCAAGCAGCCATCTACCAAAAGCTTTTAGAGCCTCTCATGTTTCCTCCTGCTGACAAGCTGTATGGAGATGCTGATTTCATGTTCAATCAGAACTTAGTAGCAGCCCACACTGCCAAAGGTACCAAAGGCTCAGTGATCATGATGGTACTGTACTCCATTGACAAGCAAACTGGCCCGACATGGACACCACAGAGAATCTGTAGAGTATCATCAAGAGGAAGATGAGAGACCAGAACCAACGATGCAGATGACCTGAAGGCAGCTATCAAAGCAACACCTCAGAGAACCACAGGCTGACCACCTCCATGCTGCGCTGCACTGATGCAGTAATCCTCTCTAAAAGAGAATCAACAACCTACTGTGGAGATGGAGTTTTAAGAAGCCTGTTTAAAATGTCCTTTTTCTGGGCAGAACCGGTGGCGCAGCAGGTAGCGTGACCCATGTACGAAGGCTTTAGTCCTGGACTCGGTCGACCCGGGTTCGACTCCGAGCCGCGGTTCTTTGCCGCATGTCTCTCCCTCTTCCATCCCTTTCCTGTCAGCCTACTGTGTTAAAAAGCGAGCCACTAGAGCCGTGAAAAATCTCCAAAAAAAATACATTTATGTTATATTCAAATTTTCTGAATTACAGTTTTTTTGGATTTTCATTCAGTAGCAGTCATCAAATCACAGGAAAGTAAAGTCTCAAAGTCTTTCACTCTTCTGTGGGGAATCTGCGTTTCATGTTCCGAAATGAGTGACAAGAAATGTTGAACTTTTTAATGATGGTTTAACTTTTGGGGATGTGCCTGAATGTTGTTGCTGACTGGGCAGTTTGGTATGAGATGGTCACAGTAGCAGTGAGTAAAAATACCACAGGATCCTATTTCTACAGAACCAGTGTTTCCACTAGGAATGTTGTCTGGGGGCGAACCTACACCAGCACTGAAAGGACACATGGCTTTCATGTCTCTTAGAGCTACAGTAGGGAGTTCTGAGAAAACTGCACCTTCCAGCCCCCCCTGCTCTCTGCAGTGCTGCTCCGATGTTCACCTGTCTTTGTTGTCTGACCAGCTGCCACTCCAGAGATCGGCAGCTTTCCTGTAAAGCAGCTTGTTTCTCCGTCCAGCTGCAGCCCACCGGCAATCGTGAGCCTTTATGGCAGCACTGTGTGTGGGGGGGGGGTGAGCAGCAAGCACACAACAGTGGTTGGCACTGCTAACAACCAATCAGAGTCAGACATTCCTCCTGTTACCTTTATCATGGATTGAAATGATCGAAACTATAAACACCCTTTAAACTTTCAGGCAGTTTTCAAACGCTCATCCCTCTTTATGACATTCTCCTCTTTAGCCATTAATGTGACACAGCAAACTGCTGATTTTGGCTTCTCACTCAGGCTCATGTAGTCAGACTTTCATCAAGTCATGAGGTGCTGCTGCCAAATTCATCTTTCATATTCAGAGAAATATGTAGTCACTTTCTATAACGAGAGAAGACTTTGATCAATGACACTTACTACAGAATCTCATTAAAAGAACCCTAAACCTCTGCAACAGTGTTATGGAAAACTATGAACTCCCTTTTTAAGGTCGTGATCAGTAACCGGGTCATGTGTGAGACAGGTCAGTGGTGTGTTTCTCTGATCAACACCTGCTTGTCTCCAGCATACAGAGCTTTAAAGTCCAGATCTGCAACAATTTACTGGAAGGAATATTGGCTGGTTTAATGTTTTATTCAGATCCTCCAGAGGCTGCATTATGTTTTAGTAAATCAACTGTTGATGTTTGAGGAGTCTAAAGTTGTTTTTTGTGGCTTTTCCCAGATGCTGGAAAGTCCACTATTGGAGGACAAATCATGTGAGTAGTTGTCTGCATTACAGGAGAGCCGTTCCAGGTAGAACATCAGGGATGAACTGCGACTCTCCTTCTGTCTCAAACAGGTATCTAACAGGCATGGTGGACAAGAGGACCTTAGAGAAGTATGAGAGGGAGGCCAAGGAGAAGAACAGAGAAACCTGGTGAGTGGACCGCTTACTTACAGGTGGTCTTTGTCTGCTCTGTCATCAGAAATGTTCCTAACCACTTTTGTTTTATCAGGGGCTTGGTCTGTTTTTATTGAGGCAAATATAGCCCATGGTGAAGGTGTTGTGTAAAGGGCAAACCTTTGAAAGTCAAGGATCCTCCACTTGTTTGTCTTCAGGTATCTGTCTTGGGCTTTGGACACCAATCAAGAGGAGAGGGACAAGGGGAAGACTGTGGAGGTGGGCCGGGCATACTTTGAGACGGACAAAAAGCACTTTACTATCTTAGATGCTCCAGGCCACAAAAGCTTTGTGCCCAACATGATTGGCGGTGCGTCGCAGGCTGACCTGGCTGTCCTGGTGAGTAAAAGCATTCGAACTGAACCAATAGATCTGTTTAAGAACGAGCAGCTATGTCCACATGATCAGGGAGCTGCAGCACAGAAACGATCCCGTCAATAAAACCCAGACCGGACTGATAGGTTATGTTAAAGATCAAGCCACGAGTCTTTATTCAATGTATTTCACCTTTTTTAAACCGAGCACCTTGATTTTGTGTCTTCAGCTGACAAGACTACAAACTGTTCCCACAGGTAATCTCTGCCAGAAAAGGCGAGTTTGAAACGGGTTTTGAGAAGGGTGGACAGACGCGGGAGCATGCCATGCTGGCTAAAACAGCCGGTGTCAAGCACCTGATAGTTCTGGTGAATAAGATGGATGACCCTACAGTCAACTGGAGTCTAGAGAGGTGGGTGCAATACATTTAGCTTTCCCTTCTCAACCTTCCACTAATATCCCACAATACAGCCAGCTTCTGTCACACTCCAGCTTTCTTTTATTTATCCATCTTTTTATATTTCTGTGTCTCTATCATGTATTTTTATACGTTATATTTTAAAGGCTACCTGCCTTCCTTCCTACTTCTTGATTGAATGAAAATCTCTTTAAAGCTGGATCTGCCAGAGTTTAGATAAACATAGTGCTGCTTCTTTTCTGCAGGGCTGCAAAAGTTTTACTTCCACTTAACTTTCCATTAATATCCCAGAATACAGCTTTATATGAGCAGCTGGCTTCTGTCTCTGTCCATCTTTCTCTTGTTTATGGTTTAATAAAAATCTCTAGATCTGTGAGAGTTTAGAAGAATTTTTGGCGTAACTTTATTCAACTTTTTCTAATCCATTCATGAGGTCTGTGTAGCAACAAAATGTGTTTGGCAAGAATAAAGGGAGGGGCTTGTTGGCAGGGAAGATTGCCCACTCCTTTAGGATAAAGTAAGAGAAACATTTAAATCAAGAGACATCATTCATCCCAGTCTGTGACAGATTCAATAGACTGGTGAACACTAGCTATGTTTACATGCAGAAAATGTCAAAATCAGATTGAAATGTGTTCTGATTAAAAACCAGAAACTAATTGTACCGTTTATATGGGCACACAATCAATTAGTCCGATCATAATGTGTGTGTATTTGCTCCTGGTTTTATTCAGAATAGAACCACTCTGACATGCGCAGTTAGCAAGTTCCCCTAAAAATAAAGACACAGAAGAAGGAGAACAACTTCGTCTTTGCTGAACTAAAAGCCGTAAACAAAACAGTAGTCTAAAAGTTTTTGTCTTCCAAGCTTCCAGGCTGGATTTGCCCCAGGTTCTAATTACGGTTCAACCGTTTCTGAATAAATTAGAATTTTCAGCTCTTTTAATGTTTTGAATTGAAAGGCTCTATCAGGAACACAGTTTCTTCTCCCAGCGTATTTCTGCCACTCATCAAGGCAGAAATGCGTCATGTTTACGTTGGGCACACATGCGTACCCGGGTCAGTTTGTCATATTCAGAATAACTTGATCCTGACAAGCGTTAGCATGCAGGTTGATCAGATTATCAATCTTCATAAACCACCCCTCTCATTGGGATTACAGCTTCATTCCAGTTGATCTTAATCTGATCACCATATTCCAGTTGGCTTGTTTACATGATGCATTCTTATTCCAGTCGCCCTTTATACAGATTATTTTTGTCAATGTAAATGTAGCTAATGTGAACTTAAAGCCCAGATCTCAACATGCAGTCCTTTTTGAATGAATTTGATATTTCTGACTAGAGTAGGATGGTGACGTGTTGAACTGTCAGTCCTCGTGTTTTCTCTGAAGGAAGATGCTGATGTGGGATTAAATATATGGGCTTACAGTAAGTGTTACCAAGGAGACGCAAGCAGCTCTGCAGCCAGAGCTGGAGATGGATCAACACGCTCTCTCTCTCATCGATGTCGTTATGGACCTTTGCTAGTCTCCAAACTGATCCTGGAACGTTGGGAGCAGGGGTCTCTCCAAAATGTAGTTCCTTTCACTGGAACTAGGGGGCCAAGCCCAGCTCCAGAAAAACACTCCCACACCAGAACTTCCCCTCCAGACATTATACACAATATAGTGAGAGATGTCCCGTTCTCTATCTTGGCGAGGCGGACGCCTCGCCAAGATAGAGAACGGGAAACACTGCGGTAGGACTAATTTACTCTGACTGGGTTCTAGACGGCCCAACCCAGTAAATGCTAGAGCAGCAGGTGTACCAGAAACCAGAGGCTAACCTCTGCTGAAGCTTGGCTTTGCTCTCTGTGCTCCATTTTCAAAACCAACTGAAAAGCATCTGGTTCTGCCAGGCTTTGCTGTCATGAAGACTTTGTGTTTTTGTCCTTGTTTCTATACGTTGTATAACTTGGATGTAGCTTATGTTGTACTGCGCTTTGTGAAAGGAGCTTTAATAATAAGCTTTCATTGTTCACTTGCTCACTTCCCAAATCAACATCCTGTTGAGGTGAAGATATTTACCACTTTGGTTCCTATCTTCCTGTTTTGTGAACGGATAGGTACGAAGAGTGCAAAGAGAAACTAGTGCCATTCCTGAAGAAAGTGGGCTTCAACCCGAAGAAAGACATTCACTTCATGCCGTGTTCTGGACTCACAGGAGCCAACCTGAAGGAAGCCACTGACATGTGCCCCTGGTATACGTAAGTGCATTAGTGTCCTTTAGTTCAGCACTCTTCCCAGTCATAGTCCAGAGTTCGTCTGCTAACTTTCCTTCTGTTTGGCGTTACAGAGGTTTGCCCTTCATTCCACACCTGGATAGTTTGCCAAATTTCAACAGATCAAGTGACGGCCCTGTCAGATTGCCCATCGTAGACAAATACAAGGTGAGACTGTTTTAAGCACTTCATTGATAAAACCTGCATCCTGAATAGGGCTGTTTTTCATTGAAACACACAGTAACGATAGTTTAGTGGGACTGTTATTAGCAAACGGGCTGAACATGAGCGTGCTGTCTGGTGAACATTGACTGTCAGCATACAGTTTGCTTTAAACTAGGTTTTATGGAATTTGTTTACGTTATGAAGAAAACCAGTTTTGTGGAGGAGGAGGAAGATGTTCTGGTTTTCCTGGATACCAAGATCAACATTATCGCTGTTTCTCCTCAGGACATGGGGACCGTGATTCTGGGCAAGCTGGAGTCTGGCTCCATCAGTAAAGCACAGCAGCTGGTGATGATGCCCAACAGGGTAAGGCTGCATCAACTACATCTACAGATCTCAGTTTAATGGCTGGTTTGCAACCTGGGATGATTTTAAAGCCAATAATCCTATTTCTAAATGGAATTAAAAGCCTGTTTTTTTTCAGCATGCTTCCATGAGCAGCTTCAAGTTAAATTGGGAGCAGAGGTGATGTCACACTGCAGTCTCCATCAAACACGGTTTAACTGCCTTAAAACAATGATAAACTATTAACATCAGTTTCTGCTTCCTGAAAACTCATAACTGAAATTTCTAAGAACAAAATCAGCAAATTCTATAATATGTTTAAATCTAAAACGGAAGCAAAACGGCACTGCAAAAAGGAAATAAGTCAAATGTTCTTGAAATGACATTTACCCTTGCTTTGAGCAGGTGAATAAAATGATCTGCCAATAGAATAAGATTTTTGCACTTAGGAACAACTCATGTCCATCTTATTCCAAGTGCAGTATATCCAATCTTATTTTAAGGGTAAAAATACTAATTGCATTTTCAGATAATCTTGTTTTCCTGCTCAAATTAAGGACAAATCACTCACCTCAAGAAAATTGTAGTTCCTTTTTGTTCCCTTTTTACAGAGAAAGCAGCTTTGTTGTAACTCAGCTGCTGTCTGCAGTCACGTTGACTTTGCACAAAAAGCAAGTGTTATGTACTGTAATGTATCATGATGGGAGCATATGGGCTGACTGGGAGAAATGTCTGTCAAATTGATTAGTTTAGCTTTAAGCCCTGATCTGATATCTATACAAGGAAAGCTAAATAATTGGGGTCCCAAAGCACGGACTTTGCAGCAATCCCTCATACTTGGCGTGCATGTGGCTACAGGGAAAGTAAAAGGACTTTGTTCTTTTTACCAACATTAGCCTCCACCAGAATGTGGCCCGGTGTGCACGGCCATCAGGTACACTGGATAAATGGAAAAACACAGGACTGATCCAGCAGTACGTTATGCTGAAGAGTGGCAGTAATGGCTTCTTTTGTGAGAAACACACAACCTCTGAGCTAGAGCTAAAATCTGTCTAGTCAGACACATTTAGTTACAGAACATTAGCCGCAGCAACAGCTACATAAGTTTCATCGTCTCAGAGAGAATCTGGGTCAGACACTGAGACTGAGAAGTGTTTCATCTATAGGGGAGCAAGACGTTGTTGGCAGCAGGAGCTCAGCCCATGCTGCCCTGCTATTGTCGTTTTTGTTTTTCTACGGTTAGATAAATCAAAGTTTTATCAGGAATAAATGGTTCTTCTGCCCTCCTGTTCATCTACACCATTAGACCACTGTTTTAAGCTGGAAAGCATTCATCGTTGCGTGGCACCACTTGTGTGACTCCCTGTTTCTGGCTCTGCTCTCTTCACGCAGCATGTGGTGGAGGTATTGAGTCTCCTATCAGATGATGTGGAGACAGACGATGCGGGACCAGGTGAAAACCTCAAGCTGCGACTGAAGGGAATCGAGGAGGAGGAGATCCTGCCTGGCTTTATTCTCTGTAATTCTGACAACCTGTGTCATTCAGGGCGCACCTTCGACGCCCAGGTATGGCCACCCATGGGTGCTTCACATCAGTATGGAGGGGAGGGGGTGGGATGTTGCCTCTACTCATCACTTCTTCTTTTCTCCACAGATTGTCATCATTGAACACAAATCTATCATCTGTCCAGGTTACAACGCGGTCCTTCACATTCACACATGCATTGAAGAAGTGCAAATTACGGTAAGATTGTGAGTTGGATCACTATGCTCCTGCTCTACAGCCTGACCTGCCTGCTAACATCTGTTTCCTGTGCAGGCCTTAATCTGTCTAGTGGACAAAAAGTCAGGAGAAAAGAGTAAGACGCGGCCCCGATTTGTCAAACAGGACCAGGTCTGCATCGCCCGTTTGCGTACAGCAGGAACCATTTGCCTCGAGACTTTTAAAGATTTTCCTCAGATGGGACGATTTACCTTACGAGATGAAGGTAAGACGCCTCCTCCTGGACTGGGGTGGGCCCACATTTAGTCTAAAAGACACATATAGCTTACGCGTTTTCCAATACGTCACATTGCTCTGGGAACTGATGTATTTTGTTGGGAGTTTAAACTTAAACTAAGTTTGTATTCTGATGACCATAAATGTCTTTCAGCCGCTGGCTAGAAGAGCAATCTAATCACTCAGTGGTCGACCAGTGAGTCATTTAGGTTACATCCAGACTGAGCCGAGTGCCGTCTGCACAGAAACATTTGTGCCTAAAGGCATTGTGATACCTGGCCAGCCAGTTCTAGGTTGTGAGTGTTCACACAGAGCCGCGGTGGGGTTGTTGCAACATCTGGATGCACCCCCCCTGTCCAGCACACAGCTTTGTCCCATAGAGACAAACTCGGCTTTGTGTGGATGGGGCCTTAATCTCTGCTCTGCCAAAGTTTAACATTAGAAATTAAATTAAGGAACAACAATTGTATTTCTGTTTTTAGATTTGATATATTTTATCCAATGGGACATTCAGTTTTTATGAAAAAACTCCACGCTCAAAAACACACGGTGTCAAAAACTGACACCATGTGTTATGAAACTGGTAAATCTAGCATTTTGGAAATAACTGACATTTTAAAATGTTGGTCAGTTCTTTAGCATTTTCAGTTTAAATTATTAAGAGCAATGGTGGACGGTCTGAAGAGCTGCAGGTTTGTGGTAGTGGGTGTAAAAGCTTAACGGCAATGAAAGGCAATGCTTCTGGTGTCAGCAAAGACTAAAGATATTAAAATAACGGTAGACGGTTAAAGTGTCCGCACTGACAAATGAAGAATGAAAGCAAGAAGGTGATGGTTTGGTTTGTGTGCATTTTCAGGCAAGACCATCGCCATCGGTAAGGTTCTGAAGCTGGTGGCTGAGCGGGACTGAAGAGGACGGGGCTGTCCTGAGTCTCTGTGAGAAGGATCTGGCAGAATTCAGTCGCAAACTGCCTCTTCTGTCTTCAGCGGTGAACACACCTCCCTGTCACGCCCCCTTTGTGCGTGTTGAAGATCAGCTTTGGAAAAATCAACTCGTGAAAAAGAAACCTGTTTTTAAAGAAAAGACAAAGAATGATTTCCACAGGAGTCAGCTTTCTCATATTGAGAGCTCTGTTATGCCATTATGGGTTAGCCCCTCCTCCCAGCTCCCCATTCCTATTACAATACAGGAGGGTTTTTTTTCCTTTCAGTTTTTATTTCCTCGCTGTCATAGACGACTCTCAGATGGCAGAACTTCTACCCAGAAACACACATGGACCAGGATGTACTAAGAAATTCTTTGAAAGAACTTGACCATTTGAAAGCTGAAGTGTATCTTGGTTGTATGTCTCCCTTTGCTTTTACCCAGTTTTGGTTTCTCATGAGGCGTTCTGGCTGTGGACTTGAACGTTGATCAAATGTTATTAAAGCAACCAAAAGTTCCAATAAAACAGTGATTGGGAAAATGAAGTGTTTGTCCGAGCTCACTCCAGTAGGCTGCTGCCTGTCACCTTCTAGTGTTGATCAGCTTTTAGACGAGGTCAGACTGCTGCCTGTCATTATTAAACACAAGGTTTAGTTAGAAAGAAATCATCAGCCACTTTAACCATTTAACGCACAGGAATGGCTACATTTAAAGGTTTTCTTTGATCTATGCCATATTGTCAGCCGTACACTGCCACCTACTGGCCCAACTGAGAGGTTAAAGTATCTGCATGATGGTTAATGTATTCGTCTGTTAAAGAAGACATGAAGAAAGCTGTTTTCCTGAGTGGTTGCAGCTGCAGAATCTGCCCCGGTGGAAACGATACACTTAATATAGAGCTGTATGTTTTTGGTGCCGACCATGCACACCAGCAGACGGGCTCTCTGTCCTGCTCAGTAATTGGCTCTGTGTGGGCAGCACTTATTTCATGATGTCCTAGAGCCGCTGTAACATGCAACCCTAGCTCAACATTACTGTTACAGTTTACCTATGGCTCTGGCTTATTCCATCAGGTGGGTTTATTGTAGGAATGGCCCCAGTTTTAAGAATTAAGCTCCAGGACAATCCACTTGGCTACAGACAAGCAGTCATCAGTGGTGTGAAGGTAAAAGACACAAGCTAGTGTACTCCCAAAAATAAAATCCTACCACTTCTTTAGGAAGCCTGAACAAAGTCTGAGACCTCTTAGTCAAAAACTCATTTTCACAACTTATCTGTAGCTAAAAGAAGAGTTGCTGACAGATAAGGTGCTAAAAGAGCCCCTTTGAACTTAGGAGAAATGATTGTGCTCTGCCTCATGTCGCTGGTCAGAACGTGGCCATGTTTACTGGGCAGGAGCTTCAAGGTAGATATTTCCAGGAGGGGGTGGGTAATTACCGCTCTACCTAGATCAGTCATGGCCGCTCATTTTCTAGGCCAGAGGAATTCAAGATTACACAATCATCCATGAATCAAGTAAAAATACCACTATAGCCATGTTTTATATAAAGGAATACCATTATAACATGGTTATTAACTCAGGTTTATTCTGTATGATATGGTCCCTTTTAAGTAGTTTTTAAATGTTCTTTATAAATAATTAGGATTTTAGTAGCCACAGAATGCAGGTTCTTTTGATGTTCCACCTGCTGCTAAATAAAACTTTGAAAGAACTGGACCATTAACTGCTGATTAAATATCAAGTGCACTCTTTTAGTGATTCCAGACAAGACAATTGTGAGGGAACTTCAAATTTTTAGAAACAAATCTTTTTGGTTGCTTAAAAAAAATCCCAAAAAACTTCAGGCATTCAAATTTTCTTTGTCGTAATTGATGCTTTAGACCAGAAGATATATTTTCCTCATGTTTTTTGTATAGGGTATGTAAAATATATTTGTATGTTGTAAATTGTATGTTCAGAAAAATACTGACTTTGGGGAGTCTCAGAAATATTTGTATCAAATATGATACATTTTGAGTTATAGGGTTAAGATTAGGGCAGCTGTTGCGTGATGTCCAAAATCAAATCAGTAGGTCCATATTAAACCACCCAGATGAGACGCCCCAGTCTCATGTATGGTATACAATTATACCGGTTATAGAAAAGCCATCTGCAAGATCCATAAGGCAAGGCAAATTTATTTATATAGCACATTTCAGTACAGAGACAATGCAAAGTGCTCTACATGAGTAAAATATAGGAAAATAAAACAGAATAAAAGCGAGTAGGAATAAAATGCAGAAAAAAAATAGAACATGGAAAAATTAAAAGCAAACAAGTAAAAACAGTTGGGGTACAAAGTAAACTAATTATATTTCAGTAATATAGTTCAATTAGAACAGTCGAAAGCAATCCTGAACAAATGTGTTTTTAATCTTGATTTAAAGGAACTCAGTCATAATTCTTATAAAAAAAAAAGAAGTTGCATTGCCAAGTTGCTTCATACAACAAGGAATTTGACTTTGGTTCCACTTTCCTCTCAATGAAGACATTTTAAGTACACTATACAATAAGGTAAGTATAAATGTTTCTTATAAATATGAATACATACATATTTAATAAATACATTTTCAATAAAAAAACCACGGTCTTCGTCTGGGTACTCTATTAAGGGTTAAACAAATTGACACGCTGGGCGAAGAAAATCATCTCTGGCTGCAACCAACGACGTTTTTTGGGTAAGGACTCTAGCCAAAGTGGAAGTGTGTCAGTGGTCGCCATGATAAGTGCTGTCTGAATAGTGCAGTCAGGAAGGAAGTAGGTAGGAAAGGAGCCTGTATGCTTCCTCTCAGCTCCTTTCGCAAAGGAACCTTGCGAGGTCCCTTACTGGCGCTCAAGAGCTATAAGAAATCCTACAGCACACTGCATGGAAATCAATGACAATTTTCAGAGAGAAGAGAGTGTGCACTTTGTAGTTCTTTTTCAGAAGGCTGTAGGCCCAGATTTCACTTTGATCTTCCATTTAATGTCAGCATTGAAGGCTGTCCAAAATCGGCACAGCAGTCTGAAGCTCCTTTCCTACCCACGGTAGCGTTCTTACTGTTGACCTCATCAAAGGTCTAGGAACAGGAGGTAGGAGCTTTAGTTAGAACATTTGGGATGCAGCCTCTGTATCAGCTGGTTGTAGCTAATAGCGTTCTGTGGCACCGACCTGAAGGTAAACTTCTGAACAGTTTGTGTGCAGGATGTGTGAGGTCTGCAGAGTAGTTAACTGCCCTTTTCCTGACCCTACCCCAGTAAAAGTCCTGAATAGAGGGAAGGTCAGCCCGGATGATCCTCTCTGCAGGTGTAACTGGTCATTGTAGTTTGGACCTGTTCTTTTTTCTGTATGAGCCAAACCACACAGTGACTGATGAACACAGGACAGACTAAATAATGGCAGTGGAGAAAATGACCAGCAGCTCTGGTGGAAGGTTGTACTTCTTCAGTTGCCACAGGAAGTACACTCTGTGCTTCTGAACAGTGTGTGAGGACCATCTCAGCTTCTGGGAAGGAGTGGTTCCTAGGAACCAGAAGTGATCTGCAGCAGACAGCGTTGTTACGGATGGTATACCCAGGAGGTCCACCATCATGTCCACTGTCTTGAGCGAGTTAAGCTCCAGGTGATTCTGACCAGTGGACCAAGCCGATCCACCGCTGTCCTGGATCAGACCAATGACATTTAGTCTGTGAGCTTCAAGAGTTTCAAAGGCTGGCACTGTGAGCTGGGTGAGCTTCTGGAGGAAGATGTCTGGCTTGATGTTGAAGGTCAAGCTGAAGTCCATGAGCAGGATCCTAGCATGTGTCCCTGGATGGTCTGGGTGGTGCAGGATGAATTGTTGTTCCAGATTGACAGCATCATCTGCCAACCTGTTTGCCCGGTAAGCAAACTGCATGGGAGCCTGTGATCTCCCTCAAATGCTTCACTGCAAAAACGGAACTAAAAATAAGTAAAATTTTCTTAAAATTAGTGTATCTGTCCTTGATTTGAGCAGGTAAATAAGATGACCTGCCAATAGAATAAGATTTGTGCACTTAAAATAGGAACAATTCATCTCCATCATCTTATTTCAAGTGCAGAATGTCTAATTATCTTAATTTAGGGGTAAAAAATACTCATTCCATTGGCAAATTATCATATTTACCTGCTCAGATTAAGGACAAAAACACTATGTTTAAGAACATTTTGCTTATTTTTAGATCTGTTTTTGCAGTGTTCAAAACAGGTCTTTAGTTGAAAAACTGTGCTTTAGCTATTTGTTGTAGTTTCCAATGGCTTCCTTGATTTCCCTGGTGAGGCTTGGTTCTCCCAGCTTAAAGCCTTCTGTTTTTACTCAGCCTCCACAGATATGAAGTGAATCATGTGTCAAAGATCTTGGTTTGCACACAAAAAAATGAAGTATGATGTTTTAGTTAGTAAACTAGTTGCTGAAGCCTCAAGGGGTTCATCTGCCCGTTTTCCTCATCCACGTTTCTTAGTAAATCTCATAAAGAGCAACTGCACTACCAACAAAGATCTCAGTGAAGGTGGAGGTCAATGAAAAATGGAGAGAATATGCCTTGAGAGGACTGTGTGGTGTTTAGGAGTTCCTCTTGCGAGAGTAAACACGCAAAAAAACAGGTGAGAAAAGAAAATAGATTTTCCATATTGGCTCTTAAGTGACATTTAAATATGTCTTAAAATAGTCTGTGGGTCATTATTAGCTTTTTCCAAATTTTCTTAAGGAATTACTTTAGTGAATTTGATCCTCTGATTGAGGAATTCATGTGTTCTGTTTTGAGAAAATTGCAAACTTGTCTTCTGACATGCTAATTTTTTTTGCAAACCTGAGAATAGTTTCTGTTCCCGAAACTGGCCTTAAAAATGTAATTCTAGTTACGTTCTTCACAAGCTCCTTTACTGAAGGAAAGTGTATAATTTGGGAGGTTTGGTTTAAAAACATGGATTTAAACAGCTGGCCAAAGTTAATCTTTAATAACCAATATGAAGTTTACAGTAGGAACATGGGGGGCAGGGGTTGCTTGGAGTTACTATAGGAACACCAAGATTTGGCCTAGCAACTGCTAAGCAATCCCAAGATTTTTGTTATGGAAACCCAAAATACACACTAGTAATTTAGTAATGGGTTGATTTTAATTTCAAATATAAAGATTACAAAGTCATTAATTAACTTAATTAATGACTGTGTGGAGGAATCCTTATATTTTCTGACTGTAGACAAATCTCACGATATCATGTAAAGGAGGTTAACGTAAATCAGTAAAGTGGTAAACTTGTAGGATAACGGTGAGTTTGAAAATGGAGAAGTTTCTCGTTCGGCCAGAAACTTCTGTCTGCCATATAGCAACTGCTAAGCTACCACGATGAAATAATTTTGGCGCCGCCAGTGTGTAGGAAGGTGTGGATACTGTCTAGCCTTGGTGTAAAAGCACTGGAGCAGAAAAAGGCCTACTGAAATCAACAGAGTTATGTTTTTTCTGCTCAATCTATTCAACAGGTTAAATACAAGTTCTTAAAACAGTAAATTATAATATTTTCACGTATATAGGTCTTAAATTGTAATCAGAATGGTTTTAATGAGTGTTAAATTGTGCTTGTTGAAACTCTGCAGTGTATCGTATCCTACAGCGTCTAATTCACCCGCTGGTCAGAGTTTGGGAGGCGGGAGGTGGCATCGCGCAGTTGCCCCTAAGGTAGGAAATACTGATGGCACCTGATGCTGAGCTGGATGAAGATGTGGATGCACAAGGGCTCCCTCGTCCTCCCCATTGCAGCCTCAAACAATGCAGTTCATTAGAATGTAATATGACGGACCACCACTAAGTTGTACATAATTGTTGAGCAAAATGCTACATTGTTGTCAACATTAAAAAAAAGTGAAATCTGTAAGGTGAGGTATTAATTTGTTCAGCCCTCCTTGAGTTTGAAAGCAATTACAGCTGCAAGTCTTTAATTCAATTCGGTTCAGTTCAATGAGAAATACTTTATTAATCCCAAAGGGAAATGAACATTTTAGCTTCTGTTATGCAGGTTTCTTCTAACGGTTGTAAATATTGGTTAATGTGGGCAGGAAGGATCGGAACCAGCCTTCTTTTTCAGCTTGTTGAGCTGTTCTAAGTTACTGGGTCTGATGCTGCTACCCCAACAGCTGATGACAGCTGATATACATCTAGATCTCCACAGCAGATTTATAGATCTGTATCATCTTGCTGGTTCCATGGTCGACATGATGGTGGTTGTTCCCTAATGTTCTTCTCTGAGGTCAGAAGCAGAACAGCTGGGTTTACTGAGATTAAATGGCACACTGATTGACTCTGTAGGGAGTGGTTGGGCTGGATTTAAGGTAAGGGTGTCAGAATACATGTGTCTGACAGCATTTTCTGATTTTCATTTGTGGGGAAAAAAAAACAAAATAATAATTATATATATATATATATATATATATATATATATATATATATATATATATATATATATATATATATATATATATATATATATATATATATGAAAAAAACATATTGATCAAACCTTAATGAGAATTGTAGAAAATCATGCACCAATTTAAAACGTGTACTGTTCGAAATGTTAACACCCCGTGGTTGGATCAAGAATTAAAAGATTTTTTTTTGACAGAGAGAGATCTAACCAAAAAAGCAGCAATTATATCTAAATTTAAATCGGACTGGCAAGTATTTTGTAAACTTAGAAATTTTGTAACCAAGGTAAATAAGAGGAAAAAGAAATTGTACTATACTAAAAAAAATTATAGAAATAAAACATGATAGTAAACAATTATGGAATACACTGAATAATATATTAAGAGGACATATTATATCAATTCCAGCTTATTTAGAACATGAAGGTGAATTTTTTACTAGACCAAGTGATATAGTGAATCATCTTAATGATCAAAAAAAGATTGGTGTATTCAGTAATGGTATTTTTATATAATGTTATAATAAATAAAACACCTTTTATTTTATATACAAAACTATCCTTTAGTATTGATGCACATCAGCTGCGTGTAACGTGGTGCAATAAATTGTATTGTCATATGGAAGATTGGAGGACCCCAGGAAGAATAGCTCTTAGCTTTTGCTGAAGGTAATGGGGATCCAAATCAAACAAACAAGCAGTGTCCCCGTTTTTTTTCTAGTTCTGATGATGATTTCTTCAAATATATTGCAGTTTCTCACAAAGAACTGAAAAGTTGAAGTGGTGTGATTATCTAAACCCAGGACACAGTGTATTCGGTTGTGGAGTGAGAAGCAGGTCCATTGGTCCGTGTGAGCAGTCTGCCGGCCAGGTGCATCATCAGCCCCTCCTCCTGAGCGCAGGACGCCCCTCCCGCCAGGTGTGTGCGCCCTGAGCAGGACAGGTTGTCTCACCTGGCTCACCTTACAGCCTGCTGCTGGCTGCTGAACATGGAAGCCCAATATGGGGGCCTGGGCCGCTGCGCGTGCAGCTTCTGGTTGGCGGTGGCCTTTGACATCGTGGGGCTGACCGTGCTCCTCCTCGGGGTCTTTGTCAGCGTCTTTTTCTACGACCTGCTCATCTACGCGGGCGCCATCGTCATCTTCCTCAGCCTCATCTGGTGGGTGTTCTGGTACTCTGGGAACATCGAGGTGCCCCCGGCGGAGCTGGAGGATGACGTCGGCCTGCTGAAGAAGAAGCGCTCTGCGGGCGGCATCGGCGGCGCGGTGAGGAGCCTCTCCAGCCGCGTCTCCAGCGGCATCAGGAACTCTTTCCGCAGGAACGGAGGAGGAGGAACCCTCGGCAGCCGCGCGCAGCGGTCAGCCGCCAGGACTCCGGGGTCCCAGCGGACGGGCCAGGTGAGCGTTGCCATGGAGACCATGGCCCCGCAGGAAAGCACCCTGCACCCCGCAGATCCCCCCGTGGCTGAAGTAGCGATGCCGCACACAGCTATGGAGACTTCGCCCACATAACAGGTGGACAGGTGAGGCCTACAGCGCGGCTCAAAGTTCACCATCTACCTGCTGCCTGACGCGTGCGCGCAGGGGCCCATTTCTCTCACATAGGAAGACCCTGGTTATCTGGGTGTAGCCTTCATTTCAGGCTCCTTTGGGACCGCTATAAAAATATTTTGAAGAGTATTGAATATGAATAATTGAAATTGTGGACATTTTAATCAAGCATATAATGTTCACTAATGGTAAAATTCTAACCATAACATTTTTGGTTGTTCTGTGGTGCAGTGGAGCTGAAAACTGTTCCGCCAGTTTCATACCTGCTCTGACAACCAACATCGGAAGTCATTTCCTATTCTACCCACAGTCAAGAATAAGGAAATGTGCTCATGGGACCTTAAAAAATAATGGCCAGCACTTCCTATAATTTATTTGATGTGAAATGGTGCCTTCTACCACTGGACCACACAGGGGGGAAATCTAACACTCACTTTTTACAACAGGTGGTTTGTAACAACAGGTTTTGGTTCACTAGGAGTTTTCTGTGTGTGAAAAGAAACTGAACCACCGGAGAAAGTTACACGTGACTTGGATCAAAGTAAATGAACTATAGGTGTGAATCCCCCTAAAAGTCTGCTGTTTCTGCAACTGAGCATGATGGTTGGCCCATATACCATCCTATTGTGTCAACGGCTTTCATGTATCTGTGTGTGTTTGGTCAGTCATTGTGGGGTCTTGTCTCTGGTATTAGTACTTGTCTATCTGATGTATCTTTTCTTCTCAAACTGAGCAGCCAAACAGATCCTTGTTTTTGGAACTGAACTAGTTGAAGATAATATTTACTGTTGGATAATGTGGAAAAATAGCTACGTAAATAGTTGTAATCGTCCGACTGTTGAAAGGAGGGTCAAAATCTGAATTAGTTTTAGCAGCTGCACTAGAGTTTACCTTTATAACATTTGGATAATGTTGAAGAACAGATTTGTGACATGTCTGTCTGTGTGTATATATATATATATATATATATATATATGTATATATGTGTGTGTGTGTGTGTGTGTGTGTGAGAGAGGACATATCACCCAGCCCTGAGTTTGGAAGGGACAAACTCTTAATCCATGGGTACGAAACTGCCAAAGATTATGTTATTTACTTCGTTTGTGAAATGATTGTGCCTAAACATTTTGATCAAGATTCATCTGAGGACGTTGGTTCAGTCAGCTGTAACTAGCTGCCCAGTGCTAAGGCTAAAGTCAGACGTTGTAGCAAGAGGTTAAAGCTGCAGGCAGTTACTGCCCATGAGCAACACATTGTAGCTGATGTCGGGGGAAAGCTTTACGTGCAACATTGCAGGAGTTATTACTCATTCACTAATGTTTTATGCTTTAATAACAAACCAGTTCTTATTTTTTGTTTCTTCTTAATGTGGAAATGCAAACAGGAAGAGCTAAATTATCTAGGTAGGAATTTACCTATTTTAGTTGAGCATTTTAAAACTGAACATATTTATTTAACTGTCTTAGCTGTTAAGCTCACACAATTTCTACACATTAACATTAAATCTTCTTAAGATATTTGGATATGTTTCCATCTAATTTTCTTTTTTCTTACATTTTTAATAACAGTCAGTTTGATTTGTGTTCTTTATTCTGCCTATATGTGGGATACCATCGAATTGCAGAAAAATAGTTATTGCTCATCAAGCACACATAAATGTTAACAATCGTACGTAACTCTGTCTTATCTTAGGGAGGCTATGTGAGTCACAATATGTGAAAACAGCAGATGGTCCCTAAAGATCTCCAAACTGCATCAGAAGCCTCTCTTTCCCCCTGCCTGACAAACCCAGTGTTGTATTTGTTTGTCTTTCTGAACAACTACAGTATATTTACCAACATTTCATCACATGGGCCAAAATTGTCAAGTCAAAGGCGCTTGAATAAAAAAATTGAACTAAATTTACCAACAAATTGTACTGGGACTTTTTTTTTTTACTTGCTCCATAAAATATGAGCATGCAACATTTTTAATTAAACCAATTCAGATTTTTTGTAGGAAAATAATTTTCCTATAAAAAATAGTTTTGCTCATTTGCCTTATTAACTAATAGCCATTCTGTTTGAATATTCTTTCGAACTCGGTTGAAAAAAAATAAAAACTCGTCTATTCTCAACAGGAAGAACAGGATTTGTTATTTTGTTGAAAACACTTGCTGTATTTAGCCAATTTTCAGAAATGGATTAAAAGCACGGTGGGCACTAAGGTTTGCTTTCAAGTAATTGGATAGATGTGGTCCTATTTACCGTGAAATTAAAGAGAATATGAACTGTGTGGTTATTAAAAGACAAATACTTTGTGTTGTACCAAACATTATAAACTGTAAGAAGATTTTTAACTTGTCTGTAGTAAGTTTGCCCTAATTAAAAAGAAAAAGCCTCCATCTGCATTAGCCAATTGTGTTGGTGAGGCCAAATCCTTCATAAAATAAGTTACGCTGTAACAAATAATCAATTAGAACGAAAAGCTTTAAAAAGTGTTTTAGTGGAATGGAAGGATGGCCACCAAGCTGACATCCTGGTAAACAGTGAAGAACTGCTGTCATTCTTCACAAACCCTATAACTTTAGTCTCTTGTGTAAAAACTCCTGAACAAGCCCTCATAAAATTGATAAGCATGGAAACGTTACATATCAATAGGTCAGCATGTGTCATTAGATCTGAGTGGTGCAGAAATATAAGGTCAGGGTTATATGATCGTTGCAGACAAGCAGACTGTAGCAAAATGGTTTAGCATTTAGCTTTTTCTCTGCTTTTAATGAATAGCTATATGATAAGGTAACTGTTATTAATAATTATGGACATTTATTATAAATTCTGAGTAATAGAATGTGAAGCAAATACATTAGCTTAAGGGTTTGATGTATTATTTTCTAATAGAGCTGAAACTGCTGTTATAGTTGTTCCTCATTGTTCTGACTTTTTTTTTTACTTTTTAACCCTGACCTTGCAATACTGCCATGACAATGAGGAGATAGAAGGGTGTGAAGCATAAGAGACACCAACAGGGGCGGTTCTACACAGGGGCCATCAGGGGCCAGTGCCCCTGTGGAACTGGCCCCTGATGGCCCCTGTACCAAAGACATAATATTAAATCTGGTTCTTTCAATGATGTGTGCTGACAAAGACACCATAACTGATATGTCCCTTGGACAAATTTCCTTTTTATTTTTTTTTATTTTTTTTTACCTTTACAGTTTTACTTGAAAAACGATTTAAAAATGAAGCTGCTTCAGCCATATTGAGATGGGATCCCAGTTTTCATCTGCTAGGTCAGGGCTCTGCATCCTGCAGTTCCAGAGCTACAGGTGGCTCTCTGGCCCTGTGGCTTACTTAATATATTAAATGCTGAAATATTGCCCTGTTTCTTTGTTTCATCCTTTTGTAACTACAGGAAAAGTGAGAAAAAACCCTGGCTCCACCATGGCCTCCCTGCTGAATTTGGTCTAGAACCGACACCAACATGCAGCATGGTCACCTCTTATTATGACCTTGATGTTTCTACAGACTTAGAGCTGCCCGCCTAGCGCTGATCAGGTTGTCTATGTTCAAGGCAGTCTGCATGTAGCTGACACAATAAGACAATGAAATCATTTTATGCTAACCAGTATTATATCATCTAGTGGCTGGCTTAATGGGATTTTGACTTCTGGGGGAAAGAGACCTTTTGTTGCTGACGAGTTGAAGACACATCAGTCTGAGCACAAGAATCTGACAAACATAAGAGCCATATTTAGTAGGTCCTGGGCGGAGCCATTTGTTTATTCCAGTCCTGTCTGCCTTTCATTCATGCCGTCTTCAAGAGACACGTCTTGGTTTTGTAACAGATTAAACCCCTGGTTTGTTTCTATGCAAGAGGTCATTCATCGGGAAAGGATGAGAATTCATGCCAGATTTATAATTCAATTATTAACTTTATTGACAAGTATGAGATGGATAGTTTTATTAAAATACATTATTATTATTTAGATAGTAGATGATGGAGATTTAAAAAAATGTTGAGAGATGTATATTATAATTATTATTATAATTATGTCTTTAAGTCAGTATAAGAAATTTTTAACACTTTGTAGACCATAAACTTCCCCTTTGTTGTTTGTTTTTATGTTTAATAGTGGATCAGTGTCAGACTTTACTCCAATTAAAATCTGATTTTCTGCTTTATTAAATATAAAGGAGAATGATTACACTTCAGTCACATAAACTAGCTTTAAATCTCCAGCACGATGACTGAATTTTTCCTTTTGAGCTATTACCACACATTGTGTATTTTTTATTTTTTTATTTTTCATTTCATACAAATACAGTTCTTCTATTTTATATTTCTCCATACAGTCTGCAGTACTTTACAGGACGGCCAACTGCTGCAGGTTGGCCATCCTACCCACTGATCCATGGTCCATTTTGGGTCCGGTGTGTTTGTGTAAAGCTTTGTTTTCTGTTAGTCAGATGTGGTTTAAATGCAGAACTGAAAGAACTTCCTGTAACTCTGTGGCTGTAAAATTTCTTATCGCTGGATAACCATTAACCACGGCTGAGAGCGCCGTGGCAGACCATCCCCTAGTTTAAACAATAGCAGGTCAACTTGAAACCAGCTCTGAGACCGATGGAAAATGTTTGATCAAACACCCTGAAATCCCTTTTTGATTAGCCTTAAACTCCATCTCAGCTGAACTCAAGTTTTCTTTAATTTTCTTCTCTTTCTCCCCAACAGGGACATGTCAGCGTCTCCAGTGTTCATTTCCAAGACAGCCTGACCTCCAGAGCGCAGTCTTCAGTTTGCTCCTGTGGACTACACAGATTTTATATCTGTTTCAGTTCTTAAAGGGAAGATATTCATTTAAAATCAGCATCAGCCAGGTCTCAGTATTGACCTGTGAATGTTTTCTTATCTGAGTCACTGTTGAGTTTTCCTGCATGGATGTGATCAGTGTGCCTCACTCACTAAAAACAGGAGAAAGTTCTGGACTAGAACACTGACTGAGACTTTTATGTTGAATTGACAGGAAACTGAAAGCGAAAAAGAGATGAAATTAACAAAAAAATAATAATTGTTCAAAGGAATGTGTGCTATTTCGTATGCAGTGAATGACCTGCACTGATGACTACAGATATTTTTATACTTTTGTTGGTTTTTACTGACTATATTGTGATTGTGAAGATGCTTGTGATCTCTGTAGTGTTCAGAATTTATTCTCAGTGTTTGATGTCCCTGACACTTTCTGATAAAAGATATTTTAATAAAAAACATAAAGCACTTGGATATTATCAACTATACCAGGTCTGAGGTCTCATTTGGATGGATTACATGAAGTTTTCTGAACGGTTTGGACACAATGGTTTTAACAGTAAGGTGAAACATGTTAGGCAGGTGTTCCAGTACTTTCAGAGCCTTCTGCTGCTTGTGGGAAAATCCCAAATATAAACTGAGATACAGATTAAATATGGTCTTTAACAGGAATATTACTAATAATTGAACTTTATTTATCTCACAATGGAGAAATTCACTTCTGCATTCAACCCATCCCCTAGGGGAGCAGTGGGCTGTCACTGTGCGGCACCCAGGGAGCAATCTGGGGTTAAGGGTCTTGCTCAGGGAGCCAGAGTGGCAGTCTGTGGGAGTTGTACTCAGAACCTCCGGGACCCAAGCACAATGCTCTAACCACTAGGCCACCACTCCCATATATGTACAACATATTAATCATGTTTTTGTCTTTTATTGGATGGGTCATGTGACCTATTCAGCAATGGAGCCAACCCTCTCAAGTTAAACATTTTTTTTTTAAATATCTCAAATTAGGCTAATACTTGGGGTAAAACTTACACAGTGCTGCTTTAAATATCACCACAATGACCCCATAATAACATCACTAAGTTGAACCCTATACTATGCAGACACTCTGTCTGCGCTAATGAGTGACTCAACTCCACATGATAATCTGTTGTACTGAAGGCAGTTGATCAACTTTTTGATTATTCAGTTAATAAATTATTTGACCACTTGCTGGGGCACCAAGAGAGCATAAAGTTTAAATTCCAGGGGGAAATTTGTCCTTATATATGATTTTCCAGACAAGGTGTTTTATTTCTTCATATTCAGACAAACACAACACTTGTTTTTTTTTTATTATTCCAGCATACATTGCAGCACAGGAA
Organism: Fundulus heteroclitus; assembly: GCF_011125445.2. Lineage (NCBI taxonomy): Eukaryota > Metazoa > Chordata > Actinopteri > Cyprinodontiformes > Fundulidae > Fundulus > Fundulus heteroclitus. The sequence continues at coordinate 35,347,742 of NC_046376.1, read as the reverse complement.
ACGGACTGACAGCAGCTTTAATAGTTTCCTGTAGAGCCTGAGATGGAGCTCTTTGAGAATTTGTTAATGTCTGAGCATTTCATGCTCTGACCTTGTGGTAATTTGGCTTGGATGTCCCCTGGAGAAGGTTGGCAGCTGTGCGGAATAATCCTTCTCTCTGCAGAAGGACGGAAAAGAGCAAATCAACCCCGCCGAGCAGCAACAGTTACATCTCTAAGGTTATTGCCAATGTCTCCCCATCCTGGCATCGTGTTAACACAACCCCTTATGCTAACTGTAGAGTAGCGACTGCCAAAAGTCCTGTATTGATAAAACGAGTCACACTGATCATCAGGTAAGTGCTTTTGGTTAGCTGCACCATATCGCTGTGTGGCCGTAGTTACTTTATGACCCAGTAAGATTCTGATTGAGGACCAGATAACTTTTCTTTCTTGATGTGTAAAGCTACAGGAGGACTGACTGACATTTTACCCTAACATCTTGTAATATGCTCATATTTCTTTATTTTATTTTCCAGTCTGTTTACAGCAAGCAGTTGGCGAAGAGATAACAGCTAAAGTGGTCAGGGAGTCAGACGACGTAAATCTTTTGTTTGGCCAATAAGTTTGGGTCATTGTATATTACTGATCCCGGAAGCTGGATTAAAGAAAGTCTTCAGAAGGCACATTCACACGGTGAACAGGTGTAGCCGGGGTCTTTATTCCCATCCATAGTGATAATCAGTTAGCAACCTTTGGACCCTGATCTTAATTTTCCATGTAGTTCCTGACTGCAGGTCAAAGCTGACTTAAACAGGAGGAGTGTTGTCATGTTTTTATAGTAGCCAATAAGTAATTCCCTTTGTTCCGCCTTGGAGTGTGTTTGGATTATGCATTAGGATGCCTTTTAGGAGTGTCGATTCATTTTCTCACATAGTTACATTCTAACATTTCTATTTTACAGTTAGATTAATTCTCCAATTATGTCTGCACAGACAGACAGAAACGTACCGGGGAAAAGGGATTTAGATAAGTTAGTGGTAATTATGAATAGCTTCTGTTGTACTCGTCCTGATGAGTAGATGGAAAACAGAGGTGCAGAGGTTCCACCTCAGCCCGTGGCGCCCTTCAGTGGCCAAAAACTGTTAAGACACAGGGGGAAGGCGGCCACAACAAACACTAAACCCCCAGATCCTGACAACAGATTCATCAGACATAATGCGACATATTTCAAACTTTCATTTCCTGAAATTGTAATGATTATGGCATACAGATCCTGACAACCCAAGATTCTTTGCCTCAGAAACTCTTAATATTGTGAAAAAGGTGAAACACATTCATAGGAAGTTGAGTGGAAGGTAAACAAAAACTGCGCCAGCAACAACCACATGAGAGGATTGTCAAGTAAAATCCATTCCAGAAACAGGGGGAGCTTCACGAGGATTGGACTGGAGTCCATATTAAACACGTACGTATACAAAAAAAATTGTAATTCATAAAACCACTGCATGCACCCCAGCACACAGTTTTCCTTTTTAGATCACACTCTGAGCCTAAACGTTTTGCCTACCTGGTTCCACCTCATGGTCTGCCCTCCACACACCCAGAGTCAACCATGAATATTCAATGCGAAGCATCTTAAATGGCCCAGCTGGTTGTTGTTTTTTTCACGGTGAAATAGAAACCATGGAGAAAAAGCTAAGCAAATATGAACATTTTTCACTGAGGAGTTTATTAAAGGCATATTTCAGAGGTAAAAGCACAAATGTTGTCAACATTAAAAGAGCTTGTTAAAAAGTGAGCTTGACTGCAGTTTTAAACGTCACAGAGGCCCTGTGTTGAAACTCCTCGCAGGTTGTGCATCCAGCTTGTTATTCTGAGGAGGGAGGGAGACCAGGAGGTTTTTTAGATAAAAAACACTCAAACATGGAATTCAAACTCAACCCTTAATTCAACCAACTTTTTACCAAAACAGCAAGTTTAAACAAAAAAAAATTGTTACTCAGAGTTCTCTGAACTCTTTGAATGGGTGCAGCTTGGTGATGGAAGGTTCCTGTGTCTGCGTTCATAATTGGTTGGGAGGGTGTAATGACTGTAGTATTAACCCATATGATAGGCTAGAATCCAAAAGGAAGAAACACTGTTCTTTAATTTAACTTTTTATTGACCCTTTTTTTGTATTACACCACACGCCTATCGAGTGATATATATTGTTATTGAATTCTTGTCTGGCCCTAGTTTGGCTGCTATTCACCAATTCATGATCACATATATCCCCTGTCTCCAAAATGAGAGTACACATGGGTCAGAGGTGCTGTGAGGACCACTGTAGCAGGCCGTTTTAACATAAAATCGGCTTCTTCTTCCGTGATTACATTTGAGTTATCAAAAAAACAAGTTTTGACTAGTAAAAACTACATTTTGACAATCCCGAATTGTTCTTTAAGATTTATATTCTGGCTATTAAGAAAAATGATTCACAACATCTTTAAGCACATTTTGGAGAATCAAAATGCCTCTTGAGATATCTCATTTGTGATTTAAAGGGTGACATATCAGGAATTATAGTTAAGATCAACAGTTGTGGAGGTTTGACAAGACAGAGCAGAGACACACACACACATACACAAAAATAAATCAAATAAAAAATGCAGGTCATTCACTGCATACAAAATAGCACACATTTCTTTGAACAAAATTTTTGTTTTTTGTTAATTTCATCTCTTTTTCGCTTTCAGTTTCCTGTCAATTCAGCATAAAAGTCTCATTCAGTGTTCTAGTCCAGAACCTTCTCCTGTTTATAGTGAGTGAGGGACACTGATCACATCCATGCAGGAAAACTCAACAGTGACTCAGATAAGAAAACATTCACAGGTCAATATGATAGAAAAGTTAAAGGCTGGTTGTAAAAGTCGGTCCTGAAGTGGCTTCATCTAGAAAAGAGACACAGCCACGCAAATAAACTCCGAGCCAGCTTTCATGTCAAGTGTATCATCCATAGAAGAACATGAGGTTGCCAGCAGGAGGAGGCCAGACAATAGTCCCCTCCAGGATGGCAATCCAGCTAAACAAAACACAGGCAAGATGCAGCTACTGTTGAGAGAGAAAAAAACATCAAAACCAAACAAAAAGCAACCATAGAGACATCGTTGTAGTATGCATGGGGCTGCAGTTAGCCTGGTGAAAACAATTAGAAGATTCTGTCTGTGCTCCATGTTAGGATGGGAGCATACGCGGTATAAATACTGAGCTTCAGGCATTATTATGTTTCGTAGCTAAATTTGCACAAAGACTTTATTGATCAAGCGTTGTGTTACCGGAGCATTGAAAAATGTTGCTTTATTTAATTATCTTATTACATTTTTGTTTTTCTTTGTGAGACATACTGGGCATGTAAAGAGGTGCTGGGTTTCACAGCAGATATCCTCCATGTGTCATGACAATAATCAGTCGATTTGGCACAGGTAATCTGGACCAGCAAGTTAAATGAGCTTGTCAAGGACCAACTGTCATTTTTTGTCACCTTTGTCTGCCTTGATCTCTCAGCTTTGCTCAATACTACAAAACATTCAAACAATTTTAGGATTGTAGTTGTTTAAATGCTAATTTAATTGCATCATGCTAGTATAAAAAACAGTGAATGGCTTTATCAAGTTTGTATATAATAAGGCTGCTGTACATCGGTGCCACCAGGACCTCTGACCCCTGCCAGCAGGGGCCATGGGTGAAGCATCTTGCCCAAGGACACAACTAAGCCAGTTGGCGCAGGGAATTGAACAAGCAACCCACCAGTTACAGGACGAACTCCCTAACTCTTGCGCCACTGTCACACACAGAATGATGTATTTTCTATAAGAAATGTTGTGGGGCTGCAGGATTTAAAAAAATCTGTCTGGGACGTCTAAACTTAAAATTATCAGCCAAAATACTGATTTTCAATTTTTATTGAATGGCATCCAATTTCAATTCTATATGTTCTTAAAGGAACAGCGTGTAACTAATTTGCTGTTGTATTAGCAACAAGTATTGTTTTCTTAAATACATATTCTGCCAAAGACTGATAACAATCATATCAAAAATTGAAGTGTTCTCATAGCTTAGAATCAATTGTTTATAAATACCTGATGGAAATTGTAATGTTTTGATTACAGTTGCCAAAATGGGACAAACTTTTTAGGTTTGTGTATTTTACCTATATATGAACACCATTTGTATACAAATAATAATAGGTAGAGGAGTATAAAACAAGCAAAGACGACCCTGGATAGATCGTTTTCTGGTGAAATAAAGCACTATTCATACTTTTTGCCTAGCGAGAAGGAAGAGAAAGTAACCAAGAAAAGAAAAAAAGTAATAACTGAGTCTATCACGGCATAGCTTTTACCAGTTGGGGACATTTTAGGAGGGAGCAGGGCTTCAAAACGGATGTGGAGGTTGCAGGTTTTCTGCTGGACAGGTAAGTTATTTCAACATAACAGTGAAGTTTATTTTGCCGTTATGTTAGAAACAGAGCTGTGTTGTCCACTACACTGCTCTGTGTAGGGGAGACAGCTAGTTTGTTTGTTAGTTAACATAGGACGAGCTATGGGACACCTGAACATGTGCAGGGTGTTGACATTGTCACATTTATGACACGCTATGGTGTCCATAGTAGTTATTACATGCTTAACGGCGAGGAACCAGGGCGCGCGTCTCTGCCTTTTGTAATTCATCTAGCGTACAACTACATGGACGTAAATCTTACACACTGGGGCTTTAAACAGAACATTGATTTCTACAATCAATTTTTGATATGTAAAGTATTAAACAAAGAATAGACTGCAATGTATTTTATGTTTCTTGTGTTGCCTCCGATTACTATTACATATTGAATAATTATCAGGTTAATGACCCTTGATTAGCCAAAAACATTGACTTTTATTCTCTTTTAGTCTCTGCTTAGAATCTGATTTAAATTCAATACTCTCTAATTTTATTTGAGGAAAACTAATTCGGTTAAGTCTACTTTAAACTGCTATTTATAATCTCAAAGCTGTTGCAAAATGTGATTCCAGGGAGTCATTAAAACAAGTCCTCAATTTTTTTTTATTCTAACATTTCACCACTAAAGTTGGACACACATTAAGTTTTCGAGGTACACTGAACGCACCATATTAACCGAAAGTGTTGCATTCAATGTAAGATGCGCGCTCGTTATTTTCCACGTCTGACAAAATGCGACACAATGTAAATCTAAACTCCTTCTAATCACGTTGTACTGTTAAAATGTTGACTATGGAAGTCAGGGCTTTTCGTGTTTTTCTTTTCTTTTCTGAGGCAAAACATTTTGGTTAACAAAAACCGGAGATATAGCTCATGGTGTGGAAGTGATTTGAATTCCGAGGTACGTGAATGCAACATAAGACTGTCATGTCGGCCCCAGAGGTACCGCTGGTGAGTGAACCTTTCGCCCGTGTTAGTTACTTCCTCAACACGTGTGGCACTTTCCCGGTGAAAACAAAGCATACGTGCATGATGCTCAGATGTAAAGGCTAGCAGCGTTAGCCGCAGCTAGCTGTGTTGTGGTCGGAGGCGTGCACGTGCAGTCCTGACAGCAGTGCCTTCTCAGGGGGAGACATGATTCAAAGCAGGGGTCTCCAGCTCCGGTGCTTGAGAACTACTGGACCAAATTTTAAGAAGCGTTCCTGCTGCTGCTGAATTATTTCTGCCGCGGGTGGTCGTGCTCTGCAGAGGGCTGCTAATGAGCCCGCCACCAGTTGACTGAGCTTTGCTGGAACAGGGTGGATCTGGTGGAAAAGTTGCAGGACATTGATAGTCGACTGTTTTCTCTGGTGGAATCAAGCACAGCAGAGGCATGTGGCTTATATTGTTGCTTTGACCATCAGGGTTGTTTCACACTGCATGCTGATGATTCTAAAGTAATTTATAACCATTCATCCAGTTAGTAGGACACCCCGCTGGCTGAAAGAGTGATCTTTGTAGACAGGTGGCACCAACATGGCATTCTAAAAATAAACCTCCAGACAGAGACCTTCAACATAATAGTCCACCGTCTTTCCAGTCTACGCTTTCAGTGTCAGGGCATAAAAACATTCTAAATATTACCAGGTTGTTGTAAATTTTTACAATTCTACCTCAAGCTGGCTTAGCAAAGTGTGAATAGTCTTGTTTCACTGTATGATGATGACAGGTTGCAAATTCAGAGCTGGCCCAAGGCATAAGCGAGCTAAGATGCAGGTTTAGGGCATGGAGGCCAGTGTGGGTCCCCCTGTCCATGTGACCCATCACACAAAGTAGTAAATAATTTTAAATTGAAAAATCATTTAGGATTTACTACAACTGATGAGTTTAGTGGTTTTAATGATCCAGAGGGCCGTCTTCATAGTTTCATGACTGTTATAATTTCATCTTTAATTATTTGTGCAGCTTGTGTTTGTGCTGGGGTTTGGGTTCATGCGCACTGTAACAGCAATATCATAGATCAAAGAGACAATTTTTTTCTGTGTGTCTGCAAGCACAACCAAGAGGTTGGCTCTGTCAGCTGACTACGGAGTCTGCACTGAAATGGTGTAATTTATTAAATAATATGAAGAGAGTAAAGGCATTCTGTAATCAGGTCACTTTAGTTGTTGCACAGCACTAAAACCAGCAAGTTTGGACACTTTAAAAGGAATATTATTCCATGAAAAGTAATGCCTACTACATCCTCAGTTACTCTGTCTTGTTCCGCTCTGAGTTCCTTGGAGGTCGAGGAGAGCGTATGCGAGATTTACAAGTTCACGCGATAACAAAGGGCTTATAAAGACACTCCCAGTTCAAGGAGTATTACCACCTGCTCCACGAGCTGCAGCTGGATGACTGTTACTTGCAGCTGTACTTCTGTCTGACCAGTGATAAAGAACTGACCTGGTTGCGGTCACCCCAGGTTCTTTGCCTGAATAATATGGTGTTTATATTGTAGACGTCTGTAGTACTAAAACGATTATTTTAACATATTTAATTAAAAGGCAGCGGGATGTTTACAGCTTCAGTACTGGACTCTCACCCAGCAATGCGCTACGAGTAGATTTCTGAAGAGTCAGAGAGTCCTGTTCATTACTCACACAGACATTAGGTAGGACCAATTGTGTACACCCATTCAGGGCGTGCACATTATGATGTCAGTGTTACTTTCATCACAGGGGTGGAGAAGATCTGACACATCCTCCCCTAATCAGTCATTCTGCTCAATCTAAGCATGTCAGGCTCTGTGTCTCCAGTGTCTGTTGTCTATCTGTAGTTTCAATGGTAACAGCCCAGTCTGTGTAATCTCATAATCCGTAACACCAGGACCTGCACCTGCTGTCCTGTGTCAGGGGATCTATCCCCGCTGAAGAGCGCCTATCCAACTGTCATTTTTCAGTTCAATTAAATTTTATTTATATAGCACCAATTCATGAAAAATGTCATCTCAAGGCACTTTACAAAGACAAACTCAATTATATTATACAGATTAGGTCAGGTTACACAGATTGGTCAAAAATTTCCTGTATAATGGAACCAGTTGATTGAACAAAACATGAATAACCAGAAACGTTCAGGTTGGTGTGTGTGTGTGTGTGTGTGTGTGTAAATATATATATATATATATAATGACAAATCTGCTTCCCTGTTTAGTGGAAAAAACAGTAGTTTGCATCCCATATTTAAATAAAACAGGAAATACTTAAAAAAATATGTTTTTAATTTGTAGTTACTGATCACTCGTTTCCCTATTTTACTTTGATAAACTGCATGTTGTTAGCGTTCTTTTTCCTGTTTGATACGATTATAATTGTGGAGGTTGACCTGGCTGTAGTCCGACAGACTGGAACTGAGCAGAAAATTGGACTTGTTCTGTATGTGAACAGAACGGAGCAGTCACGGAGGATGTGAAGTTTGATGGTTAGTGTGCGCAAACTTCTTGAACAAAGTGGAGTGGAATTTCTCCTTCAGTTGTACTTTCATGAATCTCTGGACGACTTGGACAGAACGTTTATTACAAAAAATGTTCTCTGCATTGTCAATGGGCGAGAGGCGGGGTACACCCTGGACAGGTCGCCAGTCTGTCGCAGGGCAACACAGAGACACACAGGACAAACAACCATTCACACACACACTCACACCTAAGGACAATTTAGAAAGGCCAGTTAACCTAACAGTCATGTTTTTGGACTGTGGGAGGAAGCCAGAGTACCTGGAGAGAACCCACACATGCACAGGGAGAACATGCAAACTCCATGCTGAATGTGCAGCATGAGCAAAGTTGTGAACCGTCTGGACAACAGACCTGTAAGTTAACGCTAGCTGTTATTAGCTTCACAGATGGTGTGTTTCCATCGAGCTGCACCGCTCAACGCCCCGCTGCGTGAATGCGTACTGAAACAGCGAAACAACATACGTACAGTGTTCAGTCTGTGTTGTTTATAAGTTAATATTTTAATACATTTTTAAGTGGTACAGGAGCAGCATATAGTTTCCACAAGCCCAGAGTGCCCTTTTGCGGCTAAAGACGGTAACGTTTACTACTTGGTTCATGTTGGTCAGTATGATTTACCATTTAAAATTGATATATAAGTCGCACCTGACTATAAGTCGCAGGATTGGCCGAAAAATACGGTAATCTGCAATCAACAAATGCCTCAAACTAAACACTGATTGCCTTCAGAATAGCAGGAAGGTTTTGACACTTCATTTATAAGTTCATATATATGTATATATCCTATAGGGCTGGGCAACGATTAAAATATTTAATCGCGATTAATCGCCCTGATTAATCGCGATTAATCGCGATTAATCACATTGTATTTACAAACTCCAAGAATGAATTCAAAAGTAGTGTAAAGAGCACTTTTATTTTAATGTTCTGCTGCCATATGAACCAAAGTGTTGTAACATTTGTAGCACTTATTTTATACTGGATATTTTCAACCCATCTATTGAATTTAGTGCACTAGTTGATCTTTTCTTCATAAGAGAACAGCAAGCACTGCAGCCAAAATATGGCCTTTTTTGACCTGCTGTATATTAGCCAGTCCCTAAGCTTGATGTATCATGAAACTGTTGACCTTTTGGGTTTTGTGGTTTTTATTTTATTATTACAATTAAATAATAATAATAATAATAATAATAATAATAATGTTATGTTCAGTGTTTTTTCGCTAATCCACCTCTTATATATTTCAATCCTTATGTAATTTTGTCTGTGTTGTGTGCACCTGCCTGTTGCTTTAATCCTATACATTTCCCCGTCCTGGGATAAAAAAAGGATTAGCTAATGTTATCTTATCTTAAATAACACTTTTTAATATATGTACTGGGTTCTTTCAAGGTCTTAATTACATGTTATGTGTGGGCTCCAGTAACATCCATCCATCCATCCATCCATCCATCCATCCATCCATCCACTGATCTACCTGGATGTTCCCTGGAGGACTGAAACGCCTCAGTCAGAGACGTCAGTGGGTCTGTCGGGGCAATGAGAGAAGTTTCGTCTCCTCTCTCCGTTTCTGGGGCTCGACGTTTTCATGTTTTTTCACGTGCTTAGATAAATTTGTTGTGTTTCCACTGAAATGAACCGGCTTTTTACAAAACATACAGCTTGATTTCATTTACGGTATTAAAATAAAGCCAAACGGTGCTACTTCCTCTGTTCATGTTTTTTCGCTGCTGCGGTCTCTTTCAGCTGTTTGTTTGTTAAGCTTGTGTGAGAGCTGAGTGGGCGGGCCAGGCTGAGCCTGCGTGCTGATTGGCTGACGCCGCTGAGCCATGTACGAGAGGGGAGGGGGAGCGGGAGAGTGCTGCCTGACTGACACTGACTGAAAGCATGTGAGCAACATGCGTTAATGCGCGATAAAATAAATATCGCCGTTAATAGTCTAATGAGTTAACGCGAAATTAACGTGTTAACTTGCCCAGCCCTAATATCCTATAAATTCATATACCAGTTAACATATTAAGAACGGGGGCCCTGACCCCAGACCTGTAGTGACAGGGAGGTTATCACAGAGATGTGTTATCACACTCACTGGATCCACAAAAACCATTACTGGCCACAGGGAAATCTGTCTGGGAAAGACATTGTGATGCTGTGTAATCCACTCAGGTTAAATCTATCAACCAGGCTTTCTGTTCTTAATTTAGATCCTTTTCTGCAGACATATTAATGTTTACCTTCTATATGTGTGTGTCCTGTCTGCAGGTTATAGGAAGGCGATGGTTGGGCGGATCTGCTATTAGAAGAGTCTAATTGACCACCCATGGATCAGATCACGTTTAAACATGACACCGTGCTGTCAGACGTTCACATGCACCTGCCCAATACGCACCACCTCATGACACGCCTCACCAGTGTTGGGCAGCCAGGTGTGTATGATAACAGTTTCTAGTGCCTTTTGGTATATTCAGATGTGGCGGACATGTATTTGGAAGAAATCATTTTGGACAATCTTCCTGTCATGGATGTGATGGATCGCTGTCACGAAGTAATGCAGCAGATTCTATACTTGCCAAAGACTACAAAAACTAATCACAGAGAGGCAGATTACCAATCCACATGTTGCTTAGTTACACTTTGACAACCTGCATTTTCTGCTCCGTTTTGGTGCATTGGTCAGAAAATAGACACTAGAAGATTATTAAAAAACAGATACCATGTTTAATTTAGTTTTCCAATTCTTTTCACATAACTCCAAATTAGGGCTGGACGATAATTCAATAATAATACATGTTGATCAATAGATTTGTGGTGCAATAGAAAAAAATAAGGGTTAATAAAAAGTTCAATAGAGGAACAGTTTCCTTCCTTTTGAATTATAGCCTATCTTGTAGGTTAATACTACAGTCATTAAATCCTCCCGACCAATCACAAACGAAGACCCAGGAATGCTCCATTACCAAGCTCCGCCCCATTCAAAGAGTTCAGAGACCATGCATTCTTTTTTTCTTCTTTAAAACTTGGAATTTGGTAAAAGGTTGTCTGAATAAAGGTGTGTTCGTTACTTAAAAATAGGCCATTAAGCAGCAGGATAAAACGCCTAGGGCTGCACTTAAAATATATGGTTTTAATTTTTGATAATTATCTATATCAATCAATATGATTTCTATTTTATTGATATGCTTTTTTTCTATATTGTCCAGCCCTACTCCAAATAAGAACACTTAATAACTCTTAATTTTGCACAGAAACAAACTGCTCTAATTTAAATCCAGTTTGCATTCAGCTCTGTTGACTTTATCCCATTCAAACAAATTTATTCAAATCCTAAATCATCTAAAAAAATCACAAACATTCTGTACAATAGTCTAAATCAGTGCAACAATAACACAGATTCAGAAACATACAGTAAATCATAAAATGTAGCTTTTTCAAACAGATCTTATTGGCTCACGTTAACAATTTTTATACCGTTTTAATACAATTTTTTAATAAGCTATTCAGACTTCAGTGGAGTCTCCACTAGGTGCACCAAACATAAAGGGCGCAGGTATCTTAAAAATGATCCAAAGGATCTAAACAGACTTGAGTTGCTCTTAAGTTGTAAAAATAAAAGATGACAATTTGATTTAGACTTGTGTCCTAAAGACTTGTCCAGGACTCCTGGTCTGCACAGACGAAAAAAAGCAGAAATTCAATATTAATAGCTTTTAATCATATCCTCTCAAGAGCATTAATGCCTGTTTGTATTGCTAAATGGATAAATATTAAATTAGATTAATATAAAGCAGCCTTTAGCAGTGTTTTGCATGTTGAATTAAATGTAAAAAGATTAAAAGACAACTGTTAATAAATATTATAAGATTTCTATATAGTTATAAAACAATTATGTGACAAACAATACAGTAACGCTAGTAATGCTGTTTTTAGAGATGCACTGGAGTTCCTGGGCTTGATTGGAAACTGTTTATTTCAGTTGTTAGAAACTTAAAACTCGGATTTGGAAAGAATGACTTGTGAACAACATTGTCCATCTGTCCAGTTTTTATGTCCAGATTTAGGATCTTGGCAGAAAGTCATGATGACAGTGATTCTGGGAAAGGTTTAACAAACAAAAAGAAGCACACGAGTCCAAGGACAGACGGAGTAGCCTCTCATGAACAGGATGAGGAGGAAGGTAGTCAAGGAACCGTGGAGCCATTCTTGGATGAAGACGGAGACCTTGATGTCACACATCGGTATGAAAGATGAAACAATACAGTAGACGTTACAATGTTGGTTTTGTGAAAAAGAATTGTTTCTTTTTTTAGTAATGTCTAAAGGTGAAAGAGAAAGACCAATGTGGAGATTTATGGATGGTGTTAAAGAGACTTGGGGTGTGATTTTCCAAAGGTTTGTACGTATTAAACCAGGTGCAAAGTGATTAGTTTGTACAAAGCTGATCAACAAACCAGGAGCAAAGCAATCTGTGTTTCTAAAATGAGCAGAACAGTGAGAACAAAGAAGTGGCATTATGAATATGCAGATCACATGCTAATGACGGTGTTCATTTTCATGCAATACGGCGGAAAATACCAAACCTGATCCTACACATTGTGGCGTACTTGTAAATAAACACAGCTGAATATTAACTGCCTCCTAAGAAGAGCCTTCTGGCTGTAAAGATGTTAAACCTTGGGGAGGAAAAAAACTACTTTACCGTGTTGGTGAGAGGAGGGGAGGACACTGCGCAGGTCTCACTGCGCGATTGTATGTTATTCTAGGAGATGTAGTCATTCTAGAGCAGCGGGTCCACAAGTTATCGTCCCTTAGTATTCCAATACTTGCTCTGTAACTTCCATCCATTTTCTCGAGCTGTTTATCTGTGCAGGGCCTTGGTGAAGCTGGTGGCTATCTCCAGAGGTCAAAGGGGGAGAGGCGGGGTAAAACATGGAAAGACCTATTTTTGTTATTACTTTTTTTTTTAAATCGTCATCATTGTTACCATCCTTCAACGACTGGAGGGAGGTTTCAGTAAAAAGGCCGGTAGAGGCTCTGCTCAGCTGTTGCATTTAACATGACTACCATCACTGATACACAAACCGCGGTAGAATAATGATAAACAGGGGTAAATCTGATTTGTGAGCTGTAATATTTTCTTATTAAAGTGAGACATAAAATAATTTTTTTTCTTTTGTTTTACAGAATGTCTGCTGACATAACACCTTTTTTCTTTAGAATAATAATTATTGTCTCTAAGACAACGTTTAACAGCAGAAGTTCTCCATTCATTAAAAGCAGTTTTGTGGGTTGGATGTCTGGAGTGATTATGTGAAGGATTTGAACTTCCTTTTTCCCAAACTGCCAGCAGTAGATGTAGTTTACTCATTTAAATGTGGCGGATCAAATCTGTGTTGAGCTTCTTATCCTCTTGGAACGCAATCTTTGATGCAACATGGCAACTTTTTGCTCTCATGGTTCAACTCAATTTAGTGGTCATTATTTGGAATCTTTGAAAATCCGGCCCTTAGCCTGAAAATTAGAACAAGCCCACTGTGCTGGTCCCTCCCCCAGTAGGACCACTGGGATGAGTCAGAGAAGCCAGATTTTTTTTCCCCCCTTACTGACAGTTTTAACAAAAATGTAAAAAATAACTGATACAAAGGTTACCTACTGCAGCTTTAAGGATAAAAGTTTAATATGTGAGTGATCTTGAGTTGCCTGCTTTTACAATGTGGTTCTAGACATTGCTGTAGTTTTTTGTTAGTGAACATGAAAATATTATTTGGGCTTCTAAAAGTTTCATCTGTAAATTTGTCAAATTTTATGAAATAGTAAATATTTCAAGTATTACTCCTTCCTCGTTATAAGTTTAATTCTCTATGATATGCTGGTTGTGGACTTCTGGATCAAATCTATTGTGATGTTACATCCTCTCAGTAATCTCTGGGAGATAGGGGACTAATGTGAGCCTAAAGAGTGAAAGGAGACAGATAGGAATTTAAGATGGTTATTTTCTGCCATTTCTTTTAAGGCAAGGCAAATTTATTTATATAGCACAATTCAGTACAGAGACAATGCAAAGTGCTTTACATGATTAAAATACAGGAAAATAAAACACAATAAAAGCAAGTAGGAATAAAATGTAGAAACAAAAAGAACATTAAAAACAGTAGAACAGTTTAACTAGTGCAGTCGAATGCAGTCCTAAACAAATGTGTTTTAATCTTGATTTAAAAGAACTCAGGCTTTCTGCACTTTTACAGTTATCTGGAAGTTTGTTCCAGATAAGTGGAGCATAGGAACTAAATGCTGCTTCACCGTGTTTAGTTCTGGTTCTAGGTATGCAGAGTAGGCTGGAGCCAGAAGACCTTAGTGGTCTGGAGGGTTGATACACTGATAACAAGTCTGTGATGTATTTAGGTGCTAAGCTATTCAGGGATTTATAGACTAACAGAAATATTTTAAAGTCTATTCTCTGAGATACAGGGAGCCAGTGTAAGGACTTTAGAACTGGGGTGATGTGCTCTACTTTCTTAGTCTTAGTGAGGATGCGGGCAGCAGCGTTCTGGATCAGCTGCAGCTGTCTGATCCACTTTTTAGGAAGTCCTGTGAAAACACTGTTGCAGTAATCAATTTGACAAAAAATAAACGCATGGATTAGTTTTTCCAGATCCTGCTGAGACATTAGGCCTTTAATCCTGGAAATGTTCCTCAGGTGATAGAAAACTGACCTTGTAATTGTCTTTAGATGCTTTTGAAGGTTCAGGTCTGAGTCCATCACTACACCCAGATTTCGGGCCTGATCAGTGGTTCCTAGCTGAAGCGACTGAAGATGTGTGCTAACTTTTGATCTCTCCTCTATTGGTCCAAATATTATTACTTCAGTTTTGTTTTTATTCAATTGAAGAAAATGTTGGCACATCCATGTATTGATTTCTTCTAAACATTTCCTCAGTGCTTGAACTGGTTCATAGTCACCTGGTGACATGGTGATGTAGAGCTGTGTGTCGTCTGCATAGTTATGGCAGCCGATGTTGTTGTTTTTTATGATCTGAGCAAGATAAATGTTTTCTTTAAAACAGATTGACAAGGAAGCCTAGACAAACATAACAAACTGAACTTTCTTAACTAAAATTTAAAAAAAAACATACAAACCCACAAATAAACTGTACGAATCAACAAATAGTCTGCTTAAACAACACATAAACAGGAACAAACTAAGATAAACTAAATAGCCACTCTGCTTCAAAGCCAATATGATAATAATAAAATCCAGGTTACAAAAGATTATAAATTCTGCTGCTTATTGGAGGATGGTCACAGGACATGGTGCTGTCTATACATTCCTTGGGGAAATGTAACTAAGACTTATCCTGGATCGCTTCTGTTTCTGTGCCTGTATTTGATCACTGGCCATAGCTTCTCAGTGAGGTTAAAATGTGAGGAGTTTTCTGACCAAAGCCACTGTAGTCATGCCCTGTTGAACAGTGCTCCATTGTGCTGGAGAACCTGAGGAACTGTTTAATCAGGCTTGCTATGAAGAATATAATATAATATATATAATATATAATATAATGCATGCTAACAAGTTTTAGCTTTAGTTGCGTTACATGCTAACTGTACACAGCTTGGACATGGACACACCAGTCATTCAGTGTCAGCAAAAATGACCTTAAAGGAGACCTATCATGCAAAATCAACAATTTTAGCCCTTAAATCAATTTTGTTGTGTACTTAAAGTCTCTAGGAGGGCAGACAATTTGAATGTAGTCTGTCCAGGAGCTCTGTAGATATCTTTATATTGTTTTTGGGTCATATTTTTCAACCTGTTCATTTTCTCTGTTTTCTCTTATGTTTTGTGCAAAATTACACCACAGTATTTGCTGCAGAGCTGCTAAACAAGGTCGTGGATTTCCAGCTTTCCACCTCCAATGTTGGGAATCCACCATTTTTATTTATTTGAGCAATTTTGTAGTCCAAGCTGAAGGGGGCTGAAGCTACAAGTCAAAATGTTTGGTTGTTTATTACACTGCCCCAGCTACAAAACCGCTACAAGAATGACAGAACGTGGTCGAGTGATTGCTCTGCAACTGGGAGAGGGGCAGGGTGTGAAGTCCCTCCTTTAGATTTAAAGAGACGGCACCAAAACGAGATGCTCTCAGATACACCTCAGAACAGGGGTTAAAGAAGGGGAATGCAGGGCAAATTAACGAGGAATCCAGAAGCAAATCTAAAAGCATTGCCGTTCCACTTTATAACCACAACTGAATGATTTCAATGTGAAAAGGAAGAAGTGAAGGGCATGATATGTCCCCGTTAATTGTTGTAAGGGTATTGTTGCTTCCTAAATAAGTTCCTGTAGCTGAGTTTAAGGTTCTGCCATGCAGCAGCAAAAAAAACAGATGTCAGAAATTAAGTAGTCATGCTGGATAGGTTTACAAAGCTCCAGCAAACCACAGACACTTTGAAAAGATAAAAGAGCACTCTGCTCCATTCATCACCAGAAATGTTTGATTTGGAATTAGAGGCTTACAACTTTCCTTTTTGATAAAGCTTATAGTTAGAGTGGCTTAGATTTTCCTGAGCTATTTCTGTAGTTATGCTGTTACTGGCTTAGGCTGCTGGAGGACATTAAATATTTCTATCACTGCTTAGTTTTCCTACTGTTCAACTTCTAACTTTTATGCTCTCTCTGTCTTTCTTTTTCCTTTTTCCTTTTTTTCAAAGTAGGTACATCTGGTCTGGTGTTCTGTTTTACCTGTGACACCATCCAGAGCGGCAGATCATCTGCTATTACCCTTTCTAACATAGACAGTATTCCTGGATCAATGTGTGCTTCTGTGCTTTCTGTGTCTCTGCTCTGTCTTCACTAACCCTCATTCGGTCGAGCGGATGAGCGTTCACACTGAGCCTGGTTCTGGCTCTGCTGGAGGTTATTCCTCCCTGTTAAAGGGGAGTTTTCCTCTCCACTGTCGCTTCATGCTTGCTCAGTATGAGGGATTGCTGCAAAGCCATGGACAATGCAGACGACTCTTCCTGTAGCTCTACACTCTTTCAGGAGTGAATGCTGCTTGTCAAGACCCCATGGAATCTGCTGGGTTTCCTTAGATAAAGTACAAGTGCCTTGAGATGACATGGGTTATGAAATGGCGCTATATGAATAAAACTGAATTCAATTGACAGTGGAGAAATATTTGAAGACTGGCAGGAGAAAACTAAGTGTGCTTCATTTGTGATATAGTTATGTATGGAATAATTTTTAAAAGGAGCGAAAGGTTATATTAATATAACAGTTTGTGTAAAGCTTAGCCAAGTCTTTGGTACATCCACAGATATTTATGTTCTTTTGATTCCACAGACCACGAAACAACTCTGTGGATGATGGCGACAGAGACTTGGTATGTCCGATCATCCTCCAACAGTCTGTTCCTGACCTGGAACAAGAGGAGGAAAATGATGACAGTGATCAAGAAGAGGGTCATTGCTCAAAAGACATCATAAAGATTGGTAAGAATCTAAATGTATACAGTTTCTTTTAGGGTTATTAATGTATGGGTGGATCTCTTGTTTGCTTTTCTGATAACTTGATGTGCACAAGACATGGCAGATATCAAATATTAAAGTACTTAAAAATTGCATTCAGTATAAATATATGTTCCTTTCTGTAAAGAAAATCAAAAAATTCAAAAAAGGAGGGTGTAACAGTGGGGAATGACACCTTACAACAAAAAGTATAATTTGTAAAGCTGAAATTCTGGCACCATTCAGATGGATGTTTTAATTTCTGCTATGGTTCTGACCAGCATTGTTACTCTGATGTGGACAAGCATGTGTCTATAAGTTCATCCCAGTAAATGTGTCACCTGAACATTTCATCTTGGTTAGCCTCTGCAAGTCTCACTTTTCTCCACATAATCAGTCCGTGGTTTACACATGGGGCCTTAACTGCTCCACATTAATGTAGCTGTGAAAGCATTCTGAGGAGGCTGTCTGTCATGCTACTGTAGAGTTGGTGTGCTCAAAACAACATGCTGTTTGGTTCCCCAGTAAAAAGCCTCTTTAAGTCAAAGTTGTATATATAGTGTATGGGAAGTACGTTAAAATACTGATGTCCAATCAGACTGCAGCTAGAGTTAAGTAGCCTCGTGAGACCATCCTGATCTCGCGAGCTTTCAAGGTTTCACTCGCAGATCAGTCTGGCTACTCTCCGTTAAAGAAAATTTGGAGCCGTTCACCAAACGAACGTCCAATCAGTGTTGGCTTTGAGGCGGGTTGAGGTGTGACGCAACGAGAAGATCGACGGTTCAGTCTAAACAACATGGCGGCTTCAGCCGATGAAACTAGCGTTAGCGTGGCTATCGAGCAAGTTTTATCGGAATTACAGAGTATTTCTTTGCTGAGCTAACGAGCCTTTACCTGCAGCAGCAAGAGTAGCTTGGCTTGTGGTTGTGTTTTCGTCGTCGCTCGTAACAGAGCGACGACGAAGCTGATTGGTTCATTTGGCCCGTCTATCACCAACATAGGCCAATCAGCTAACCAGTATTTTCGCCCCTTCCCAAAATTATTTCAACGGAAGGTTTCCAGATGGATATGCGGAGCAAATCTATCTGGCGGAGTCAGGTAAAGAGTTAAGCACTCTGTCCTCCATTTGGCTCAATCACCGCTGAAACCCTTTATCATGACTGAATATGAAGGACTGTTTGGAGAAAGCTGTCATTAGCTATGTTTACAGGCGCAGAACATAGCTAATCAGTTTGAAATGTATTCAGATTAAAAAACAATCGGATTTTAACGTTTATATGGGTACACAATCAATTAATCCGATCATGATGTGCATTTATAAGCACCTGGCTTTATTCAGAATAGAACCATTCTGACATGCAAGGAGTTATCAAATTTCCCTAAAAAAATACAGAAAAAGAAGTGGTCAAGTCTTTGCTGAATAACAAAAAATAGCAAACAAAGCAGTATTGTATGAGTTAATTTAATCTCTCACCACTCAGGCTGGAACTCGCCCCAGGTCCTAATTACAATTGAAATGTTACTAAATCAATCAGAATTTTGACCTCTTTTAAGGATTCTAATGGAAATGTGGTATTGGGAGTACAAACAGTTCCCTTCCCGACATACTATCTAGCTACTTAAAGCGGAAATGCGTCACATTTACGTCGGGCGCACATGTGCGCACTCGTCAGTTTGCCACATTCAGATTAACTTGATTCTGACAACCGTTTATATGTATGCTGATAGGATTGTCAATCGGAATAAACCACCCCTCTCATTCGGATTACAGTTTCATGTGATTGAGAACCCCCCCCCCCCCCCCAAACCCCCTCCCGTTCACATTTTCTGTGCTCCCTTCAACATTTTTTTGGGTCACTGATTTGCATCTGACTTAGAATGCACCTAGGAGGATGGCCCCCCATGTCCTTAAAAACAGCAGCACTCCAACTGCGGGTTGCTCAACTGCAGGTTGCTCAACTGCAGGTTGCTCAACTGCAGGTTGCTCAACTGCGAGCCACCAGAATTGGCTCCTGGATAGGTGACTGAGCAAAAGTCCGGTTGCTTCCAATTTAAGTCTGTTTCCTGACCTGCATAACTGAGAATCTACATAGACATGTAAAACTGGTACATAATTCAAATTAACAATGGTGACTTCCCTTTACTGAGTTAGTTCTGCTTATTTAGTTTTGTTTGCTTCAGTCATCTGATTAACAATCATTGATTATCCAGTGTTAAATGACTTATCAGGTGGTTTTATGGGTAGAATAAAATATTTCAGTTGGACACATATTGACTATTGACTTTAGAGCATTAGTATGCTTTATTATTTAGGTTTATGCACACAATATATTCTATAAATGCTATCTGTTTACAGAGCACACTATGGCTACTCCCTTGGAAGATGTTGGCAAACAGGTGAGTAGTTTATCCTACCTGATAAATATGTTCTGTTACTTTGGCGTGAGTTAGATTTGCAACACATCACTTAGATCTGTTTATCTTTAAAAATATCAGAAGAAATGTGCAAAACCGGAATAAAGATTTTGAGAGACAAGTCCATAATTGTCTATACAGAAACAGAGATATAATAATTAACTGAAAAATTCAGATCATGTAAATATGAAATGAGGATTTCCTCAGCTAATGTAAAATAAAAGACTTTATTAAAGACCAAGCTGGTTCATAAGATAGTCATGGTAAAAAGGAAATGCATTTTCTTTGTGCCTATTTATGTTTTATTTATCATGACGATATAATCATGTGTCTGATCTCGTTTTTAACAGGAGATTTTTTAATTAAATTTTTTATATTTTACTAAAGGTTTAAAGAGATTATTAAAGGTTAGCCACATTTTCTAAATCAAACTAAATTGCTGTCAAACATGTTTGTGCTGCTATTTTTATGTGGGGGTTAGTTGGTAAATTATCCATTTGTTCAATTCAGATTAAAACATGCTTTATTAATCCCAAAGGGAAATTAAATGTTTAACTTATTATTCAGGTTTCTTCTTTAAAGAGATGTTGTAGATGCTGATGGCTGTGGTCAAGGTAAATTAACAACATTACAAAACGAAGCAAAAACAAAAATACTACTTGACAAACTCATAATTTACCAAAACAAATGAATATGCTGAAGCCAAGGCTTATACTTGGCTACCCTATTCATGGACTCAGCAGCCTTCTGTGATTAACAATACAAATAAAATAATTATAATATTAAGAATAATATCTTCTGTGCTTATACATACATAAATACACATACACACATTTATATTTAAGTAAGCATGTACATTACTTACATACATGGTTACACATGCTCCTGGGGAGGTCATAATTACAGCAGGGTTTAGGAAGCCTCTGACTGAAGACACTGTTGCTGTAGGACAGTCTCTGCATCTCCAGAGGTTCTAGAGCAGTCCCCAGAAATAAGTCATCCTTCTTGAGCTTTGTTCAGTCACTGGCTCTGATGCTGCTTCCCTAACAGATGATGGCTGAAGAGATTGCAGTTCCATGATAGACTTATGGAAGATATGAAGCATGTTACTACAAACACCCAAAATCTGGGTGTTGTGATGGGCTCAGACCAGAACCTCTAGAGTCACATAAAGACAAAGTAGACCTTCTATCTCCCTAATAACTTTTCCTTTTTTTCCAGTGTCCTGTCTAACAATGTGGCAATAAGAATTGTTGTCTTAATGCCAAATAGAGCTCGATAGATTTTACTTTCACAAGTGGAGCAGTCAGCTTTCGCCATAGTGCTCCACTTGATTCATGCGATTTATGCGGGGAGTATTTCAAATTATGTGGACACTACAATGAGATAGTAGGAGAGCAAAGGAAGAACAAGAAGAGAAAAAAAAGTAAGAGGTGAAAGAAAGAGGAGATAAAATGAAGAGAATGATGAAACGTCTTCAGTCTGCTTCATCACCTGCAAAGAGAGATGTAAAAAGAACAGCACAGCGAACGGATATAGTATAACAGATACAATAAAGTAACACCTTGATACCATTGCTAAATTATATGTATTATTATTTAGTCTGACATGTATAATGTGATAGCTGAGAGAAAAAAAAGTAAATAAATAAATAAATTACGGGCTTTCTGTATAGAAGTGAACACTGAGTACCTGGAACCCAGCACCTGTTGGTGTTTGTGAGAGTGCACTTGTGTATGTAAAATTTATCCAAAAGAAAAATGCACAATAGTGGTTCTGAAGAACCAAAGATCTGCCTGCCCGGAGCACTGAGGCAGGCGCCGGGGAACCCATAACCTCAGACCCCCAAAGGGGCCCCCAAAGCAGGGCCCCCAAGAGGGGCCAACACTGATGAAGTTACTTATTGTCGTATGTCATTAGCAATTTAGTAGTAAACTGTCATCGTACAATGTGCACACAAGAAACTTGACATCGTACTAAACATAATTAAATCCACGTCGTGTTGTGGAGTAGTCTTATAAGATAGCTAAAATCACACAGTGTAAGAAGGTCATAAGAAAGTAGAGCACATCACCACAGTTCTGAAGTCCTTTCCCTGGATCTCAGGGAATAGTCTAACAAGCATTCTTGTTAGATTTTTGTTCTGTTGTAATACTAAGCTGTGTTAGGGGTTCCTAATACAGCTTAGTTGAGGGTTGAGGGTAAAATGAAGCAGACACTTAATTATTGATTTATTTGATTTTTTAATGTGGTTTGGATTACACAAGGTTTGGCGAGGGGCCCTTCTCCTGGCTGACTTCATCCTCTCCAAGCCAGACATGTTCCGAGGGGCCACCGTCTTGGAGCTGGGAGCAGGGACAGGCTTAACCAGCATCGTCATGGCAACCACAGCCAAAACAGTCTACTGCACAGGTATGATGCCATTAGGTAGGGTTGCTAATTCATGGTAGAAAAAAATCCTACTAATTAACACAGAACTGAATTCATAAACATTTATATTTATCCATTTAGGAACAATATTTGCTTACAAAAGTGTTCTACTAAAATTTTAAAATCAAAACATTTAAATATTTCTGCTGGTTTTTGTCACACTTTTAAATTTTCAAACAAATGTTAAGAAGTTAGAACCTTTTCCAGTTGCCAGTGTAGTTTTCTGGCTGCTAGTTTCCATTGTTCCTACTGAAGGAACCAGAACCAAATCAGATTAGTCAGTTCAGTGATGGAGGTAGTATGTTTGGTGGCAGAATAATAAATGTTTCTTACTTGTTAATATTCATAGCTTTTATTTGAGTCATTTCTCAAGTTTAATTTCTCCCCAGTTTAGTTTATTCATTCTTTATTTAAGGAGCATGTCAGGCATAACAGTATAAGTTTTTAGCACACATTGCTTTACATAGTTCTACTACAATGTGTATATCAAGATCAACAGTCCTTTACTGTCACCATATGGTACCATGGTGAAATTACCTTTGATGCAGACACCGACTTAGGCTATACAGAAAAAGAAAATAACAAGTAACATGAGACATAAGCACAGCAAACTTATTATTTACAGTTTCTTTCCATACATTAGAGCATGCAAAATATAAGAGTACGTAGCAAAGTCCTAGAGCCTGATATCAGTCATTGCTCAGATATGAGCCATGTTAGATAGATTAGTCCGCCCCTCATGAATCTCAAGTAATGAGGTTATTTTTGTGCAGTGATCTGGAGGGTTCATTTACAGAATTGTGCAATTTGCTATTCCTGAGAATGAGAGGCAATAACAGTAGTGTGATTGTAACATGGGATTGACCACAAACTTCTCAGCAGGGGGCAATAGCCCTCACAGCTCTTGGAAAGAAGCAGTTCCTGAGTTTATTAGTTCTGGATTTGATGCCTCTGAAGTGTTTACCTGATGGGACAGGGACAAGCAGTGCATTGCCCAGGTGGGTTGGATCAGTGGAGATGCGTCTGGACTCATTCGGCATAAATTGGGTCTAGATCCTGAAGACGGCATTCCTACAATCCCCTGTGCTGTCCTCACCACCCTTGCTAAATCCGTTCTCTCCTGCACTGTGCAGCTGCCAAACCACACATGCTTAGACAGAGAACACTTTCTATTGTAGCTCTGTAAAGTTTTTTTTTAGCAGTTTAGGGCTTCTCTACCAGGTGGTGGTGTTGACAGACCAGGAAGGTAGAAGGACTTGTGAATCCCCAGGACCTTTATTCTGTCCACACACTCCACTACCTCCCCCTGTATTCAGAGAGGAGTGTGTTCAGTCTTCCTGGACCTCCTGTAGTCCACTATAACCTCCTTGGTCTTACTGGTGTTCAGATTCAGATTGTTCCTGGAGCTCTGCTGTGTGAGATTGCAGGATCATCTCTGTAGTGGGTCTCATCATTGTTGGAGATGAGTGGTGTCGTCTGCAAACTTCACCACTGTGTTTGTGGGGCGGACAGCAGAACAGTCCTGGGTGAAGAGGGTGAATGGAGCAGGGCTAAGAACACAGCCCTGCGGCGTTCCTGTGTTTAGGATCAGTGGAGCAGATGTGTTTCCCTATCCTCCCCATCAGGGGCCTGTTGTTGAGGAAGTCACTGATCCAGGAGCAGAGAGGTGTGGATAGTGCCATGTTGTGGAGCTTCAGAGGCAGCATGTCTGGGAGCACAGTGTTGAAGGCTGAGCTGACGTTTATGAAGAGCATCCTAACATAGGTGTTTGGATGCCGGACATGAGTTGGAGCTGAGTGAAGTGGCAACTATCAGGGAGCGATTCTCCCTGTAGGCAAACTGCAGGCTGTCCAGGCCAGCAGGCATTACGTCCTTGATGTGTTGTAGGAGGATCCTCTCAAAGCACTTCATGATGACAGGGGTCAGAGCAACAGGATGATAGTCGTTGAGGCAGGTAATGTTTTTTTTTTTTTTTTTTGGGAACGGGCATGCTAAAGGATGTTTTCAGGCAGGCAGGGACTGTGGTGAGCTGCAGGGATAGGTTAAAGATGTCCAGAAAGACCCCTGCAAGTTGGTCAGCAGAAGATCTTAACGTCCGACCTGATGCCATATCTGGACCTGCAGCTCAGAGAGGTGGTTGTGGTGTTAGATCCTGAAAGAAAGCTAGATTTTAAAACTGTCCTAATCAGGCGTTCAAGTTTAGAATCTGCCACAATCTTAAAGGGGCCATGACAACAAATGTCATCTTTCTGTGGTTTTGGGGGTATAATATGATCTGTTGTGCACCGTTGAGGCCGTGTTAATATGTAGAGCAGGTACCAAAGACCCTGCTCATGGGTCGTCAGGTTTGAGAGTTTTTCAACAGGCTTATTTTCCCTACCCAGCTAGATTAATGGATAAATACTGCAGACATTTTCCCTATCCCAATACTCACACTTCCACACTTGTGCCCCTCAAATGCGCGTTCTCGCTAGTGTGGTGTCATTCTTGAATGATTCATTCTTTTGAATGAATCAATCGAGTGAACAAACTGAACCGAATCACTTCAATAACTGAATCATACGTTTCTTAGTACAGTTGAAGAGGAGGTCAGCACACGTCCCGGTCGGTACTGGAGCTTCCGTGTTCTGTCTCGCTCGTGAATCTAAAACACTGATGCCCAAAGCGATTCATTCTACCATCTCCTCTTGTAAGGGATACGGTGTCATGCCACAGGGAATGGCATCTGTTTCTCCAAGCTAACAATCACGAGTCAAACTACACGAAAACAAATGTACAAATACACCTGCCGCCCCAGTCCCCATTATCTTAACAGACACAGAAGAATGAAACTGAGGGCAGAGGAGACAGCAGAAGAATGAAGAATAGCAGGGAGGATAAAAGATATTGTATAATTATCTGTGTGTCACAATATCTTTTATTTGTTTAGTTTCTTGATTTTTTTATATATATTTCTTATTCTTTTTACATTCTAAATGTAGGCCACGCAGAGCTGTATGTTGGGATTTCTTGTTCTTAATTTAATATTTGATTTTCCACTAAACATCAATAAAGCCTATTTATTTTATTTTGGTGGCATTTAAGTTAATGTTTCACTAATATAGTAAAATACTGAGTTTTTACCTATAAAAAGCCTTTACGGGCGCAGCCATGATGAACCGGTTGAACTCGCTCAGCTGACAATACAGCAATCTGATTGGCTGAGCAGCAAAAATCAGATCACGTGACATCTTGGACCAAAGCGCAACAGTTTAGATTTTTTATTGGCTATAACTTATTTATGTGCAAGTGAAAATGTGGGAACATTGGTGTTTTGAGATCACTGCTATGTGTAGCAACTTATCCCGGTGGAAGAAAGTTGCCCCCTGACAGTTCATACGAAAAGTCACCCTATAGATTCTGGGCCACGGCCTAAGGGCCAAGGCACGCTGTCTACCGACAGTCATTGTCAGTCCCATGCAGTTTCACACACTGGTTCCAAAAGGATCCATTTCTTTATCTCACAGACACCCGAACCATTGTTCTCATCTAAAAGATTACGTCGCAGTGCACAGTAAATTCAATGGGTATGTTTTCTGAATTTTAGATAAATAATTGTATCGACATCGATCTATGTGAATTCTATTTTATTGAGGAGCATTTTTCCTATATTGTCCAACCCTACATGAATCTTTTTTGCGATTGTGATCTGTTGTGTTTTCAAAGTGTTCCTTTAATCTGTGCAAGCATATCTTTTAATAAGTAGAGGGATTTATTTTCCCCATATGAAACTCGGAGTGCTTCACAGTAAAACAAGAAAAAACACTGGAAAAACTCTGTCAGAAGGTTTGGATGTGATCCCTAAAGTTCAATCAGATGCAAGAAGTGCAACAAGACGTAACAAAACATTGTCATTTTTTCTCTGTGTTTATGCTGAATGTTTTTACAGATGTGGGAGAAGACCTTCTACGGTTGTGCAGCAGGAATGTATCTTTAAATAAGCACATCACTGATCCAGCCGGTAAGACGACATTTTACCTGACGTTCCTGTTTTTTTTTTTTTTTCCTATTTTCATATTATTAACAAAATGATAAATGTGCTAGATTTCCAGTTAGAGAATAATAGCTTAACAAAAACTGGTAAAACAAGATGTGTAACTAGTTAATGTGGATACATTTGAACAAAAGGTTAAATAGAAAGCTTTTGTGAAAACTCCAGTCTGATTAGTTATTTATTATGAACAACAACAACAACATGTACAATATTAAAAAAGTATACAGCACGATAGTATAAGAGGGATGGGCTGAGGTGGGGTTTCAGACAAGTTTTGAACAGTGAGAGAGAAATTATGTTTCGTAGGTCAGAGGGCAGTGAATTCCAGAGTTGAGGAGTAGAGTGACTGAAGGCCCTGCCACCAATGGTGGTAAAACAGGTAGTTGGACCAGAGAGGAGGAGGTAGGAGGCTGATCTGAGAGAACGGGTGGGCATGGAGACCCGTAAAAGGTCAGATACATTTGGAGGAGCGAGATTGTGAATCGCTTTAAAAGTGAATAGAATAATTTAATGATGCGAGATTCGCTTGGGAGCCAGTGAAGCTGCTGCAGGACAGAAGTGATGTGATTATAGGTAGGGGTTTGGGTGATGACACGGACAGTTGAGTTCTGAACCATCTGTAGCTTGAGAAGCAATTTTATGGGGAGACCCCCCAACACTTCACAACAACCATGGAGTGTTTCAACCCCTAACCAGAACACTCTCCTGATGGCGGGTCAGAAGTGGTGGCCAGCTACTACTGTCTCCCTCCTGCTCCATAGCCAACATGAGGCTCTCTGCTGCCTCACCCAATCTTCACGCTGCTGGTTTTCTCTCACTTCCTGTCAACACCTTCTAAGCTGACTGAGTTAGCAAACCTCTACATCTGATCTCCACAGGGTACAGTCATATCTGCAGGAGGCTTATTATGTTTTTGAGGTGCTGGTAGTGTTGTTGCTGTTCTTTGTGGAGGCTTGATGTTGTAAGGGTGTTTCTTTCTTTTTTCCTGCTCCATGATGTCAGCGAACTCTGACAGTACTTTGTCATGGTGCCACCTATACTTACCCTGAGACAGGGCAGTCTTACATCCTGTCAAGATGTGAGCCATGGCCCATTTTGCCCACTGAGCTTACATATTTGATCATCTCTCCTGCCCCATCAGTGCAGATTCACAGGTGTTAAGGGTATCATAGACAACCCTCAGCTGAGGGAGATCCAGAAAGGCTCATGTCTCCATAGTTCAGCCCATGTAAGCCTCCTCTTTGGAAGTTCCCATCTTGTCCAACTTTTGTCTTTCTCTGCTCTTCCTCTTGGCTCCTTACTTCTGCCTGTACCATGGTTCTTTTTTCCATTGGGTCAGCTTTCCCACACCTTTGGGGGTGGGTCATTCCCAGCCCCTGCCATCCTGTGCATGGAACAGCTATGTTTACATGCACAACATTTCCTGAGTATGAGCAAAACATTTAAAATCTATTAAAAAGGTTTGTCATTACCAAAGCATTGCTCAGGAGTCTACGACTGGTAAAAAAGACCTTTACAAAATAGTCTTACTCTTGCAGGGTTTGCACGGGTCATTAAAAACCATTAAAAGTCATAAAAAAATTTTTTTTAAACTAAGGCCTTAATTGGCATTAAAATTCATTAAATCTGATTATCGGTGGCATTTAAAATGCCTTACTTTTTTTCTAAAGAAAATATATTCCGATGTATTATATCAGATATGACTGATTCAACGTGTTTGCGCGGAACCAAACACGAGAAGAAGAAGTTGCTGATATATATGATAACAAAGTTGTCGATGGCATTAAAATTATTTCAAAGAGCATTAAAAGAGCATTAAAAAGCATTAAATTAGAGTTACTTATTCCTGTATAAACCCTGCGTTGGTGAAAATACTCATGGCCATGATTACAGTTGCATTTCTAGACTTCTGAATGCTCCAGGAGGACTGTTTCGAACCATAATCTAGAAAGAAGTGGAAAGAACATAATTTTCTAAAGGTGGGAACGTCATGGTGTGGGCAGTCTTACAGCATATAGTACTTACAGATGTCATACATTTATAGAAAGAATTAATGGAGAAATGTAAAGGGACATCAGTGATAAGAATCTGAAGATGACACAAGGATTTGTGGATTATCAAGAAATGGTCCCAAACCACAGCTATCAGAGAGCATAGAAAGGAACCCTAGAACCTTCATGATCTGAAGAGAGTGTTTGGAAGAACGTGGGTAATACTAATTCTGTGTCTCATTCCAATTTTTTCTTAATTTGTTGACTAATATTCTTTGGATTTAAAGTATGTATGGAAAGCTTGGGTTGGTGCTGACATCTATTCTGAGATCTGTGTCAATGTCTCCATCACAATTATTTAAACAAAAAAATGTGGACTGATGTTCAAGACTAAGTTTATGTACTCTACATGACTCAGGCTGTTTCAACATTCACGTTTTGAAACGTGAAGACAGGCTCACATTCAAGGTTTGATCCATCTAAACAAAACAATCGTTAAAGTTATGGCTACTCATGAATTATTTTAAAGCTTTCTGAATTCCTAGATTTGCTAAACATGATCCTTAATTAGGAAAGACGTCGATATGTATTGATAGCCTTTAGAAAAAAACTTTGGACCATGTAAGCTTATAAGCTTATTTAAGGAACACTTTTGTGCTTCTCTTATTTGGGAGAATCTGGGCTGGTACCTGCAGGATGTGCAAATTGCTTTGACTAAAATATGGTCATTTTGAAGGGATATAGAATAAAAACAGCTATTATAAGTAAAAGGTCAAAATCCAGGAAAGCAGGCTTCACTAATGAGCCAAATAGGACAGGCCAGTGTTTCTCAACCCTGGCCCTCAGGGCCCACTGTCCATAATGTTTTAGATGTGTCTCTGCTCCAGCACATCTGATTCAAATGATAGCGTTACCTCCTCCGCATGCCATCAGGTGCCCGAGCTGTTTGTTAAATTGTTCATTTAAGTCTGGTGTGGCAGCAAAGAAACACCTAAAACATGTAGGAAGGCAGGTCCTGAAGAGAGACAATAGAGTTGACTTACTTAAACAGTATATTGTAGCTGTGTCTCCTAACAGAGTCTGAGAACATGCTTTTCAGCTATATGCTAACAATACAACCTTAGCATCTCTCAGTATCTTTCTCTAGCTGTTGCTATTCTCACAAGTAATGCGAGGGCGACTGTGGCTTGATGGGTTCAGTAGTTTGCTTGCAATCAGAAAGTTGTGGGTTTGATTCCAGCTTCCCTTTGTCACATGTCGATGTGCCCCTGGGCAAGGCACTTAACCCCAAGTTGCCTACTGAGCTGAGTATCAGTGTATAAATGTGTGGGTGTTAGTGAGTGCGATTGGATGAATGTGACTCTAGTGTACAGCGCTCTGAGTGGTATGACTGGAAAAAGCGCTGTATGAGTTCAGTCCATTTACCATTTAACGCATTTGTACAAACTAGTTTTTGTTTTTCGCCTATGGGCTTCTTGATTTCAATATTTTTGCCTACAATGGTTTATAATAAGGTATTTTCTTCCAATCATCAGGTGGGGAGGTGAAGGTAAAACAACTCTGTTGGCTGCAACACAGTCTTTGCACAGGTAACACATTTTTCTTCCTTTAGATTTTAAGCATAAGTGAATTTGACAAGTGAATTTGATAATTCACTTGTCAAATTCACAATTTGATAAGTGAATTATCAAATTCACTTTAGATATAGCTTCTCATCTGTAGTTTGTCTCAAGTTAACCAACCTGTTGGTGACATTGGAATAGGTGTAAAGTCAGCTGATCACATTACTTTCATATTTTCAATCAAATTTGCCCCTCAGTGGCGTTTACTTGTATTCTGTGAGGTAGCAGCGAAAAGCCTGAGCTAAATATGAGGTTACTGCAATGATGTGTGGATAATTGAGCTCCAAGGTAATGTGTAATTGCCAGATTTCAACATTATCTGCAGCAATTATTATAAAAACTATATGGTCCAGTTGATGCATGTCATTAAGAGGCTGGTGCTGAAGCTGATTTTGAGGTCAGTGTGACACATACTGGGGCCTTTGGAACTGCTTCATTACCCACCACTACTGCAGGATTTTCCTGAAGTTAGCATCTCATTTGTTTCTTAAGAAAATGCTATATCAGGAGAATATACCATAACCAACACCAGAGGGAGGAGATAAACACATTATTCTCCAGCTAGATGGACAGATGTTGCTCTGCTAAGTGACTTTGACCATTGTGTAGCTACACAACTTTGGATTAGTATGTAGAGTATCTCACAACACTTAGTACGTCACTCACATTTATTTGATTTTTTTTTCCATGGGACAACACTGAATATATGACACTTTGATACAATGATACAATGTAAAGTAGTGTTCAGCTTGTATAACAGTGGAAATTTGCTGTCTCCTCAAAATAACTTAACACACAGCTATTGATGTCTACCCCTCTGGCAATTTCCCCTCTGATGTCATGCGACCCGTTGTGAATGGGGAGCAGGTCTGTTAAATGTGGTGTTATCACCCTCACATATTTTCATACTGGACACTGTAAGTTCAACATGGCACCTCATGGCAAAGAACTGAGGATCTGAAAAAAAGAATTGCCTGTAAGTGTTCAGACCATATGCTACACACTGCATTACATCGGTCTGCATGGCTGTCATCCCCGAAGGAAGCCCCTTCTAAAGAGGATGCGCATAAAACCATGCAAACAGTTTGTTGAACCTAAACCCTATTGAGCATCTGGGGGGAATCCTCAAATGGAAGGTTGAGGAGCGCAAGGTCCCTAACATCCACCAGCTCTTCCAGCATGCTTCTACTTTTCTCCATGAGTCAAAATTTGTCATGGCCGTGGTTATCACTACAAAATACAGTCAATATATATTCACAAACCCGCGTATCAGCTCTTCTCTATTGAAGTTCTTGCAGTCTTTCATAATCAGATGACTGAGCCTGTTGTCTGCCCCGTCCTTCTCATTCACGGCTCTTGGAGCTCCCCCTCCCTCTCCCTCTCCCTCTCCCCCTGACTCTGCCTCATCCTGTCCCTCTCCGTTTCCATGGGAGACTCTGAGTATAACCTACAGGGGTGAATGGGGCCTTGTCTTTCACTAACTCTATGATTTCTCAATCTGCTTGTCCAAAGTGGTCTGCTATCATACTCCAAAACATGGAGGAAGACTGTTTAATTTTGTGGCAGTGCAGTGTTGCCAGTGGCCTTCAGCGGCGCTCAACCTGAAAGTTACAGGTCTAGCGCCCCAAGTGGCTAAAAGTTACATGGTGCTGCTTTAAAGTGTCATATCGTCAGTGCTGTTGCTACTAATTCCTGGTATGATGTAATTAATCTAAATATGATAAAGAACAGGAACACTTTTTAAAAAGTGTGTATTTTTGTCAAATCCTGCAGTGGACTTTCCATACTTCATTACCCAGCTGCGTTTCTATTACTGTTGTACAGTTGTTGAAAGGCTGGCTAGTAACTTTAAACAGTGTTCCTGGATTAAATGCCACAGTTATGAATATTTAAGTTCAGACTAGACTGTTTTATTGAATTTGTTAGTCCAAGATTTGGTCACTAAGAGGAATTCTGATAGATCATGAGTTATGTTTGGTTCTGTGATGAGATCCACCACCGTTACTCTGTGAAAAACATCTGTCTTCATTGCTGTATTCTGTGTAGATGCTGATATGGAGTTCAGTTGGACAGAAGAAGAAGTTGCTGATCTTTATGATAACACCGACTTCATTATTGCAGCTGATGGTAGGTGTCGAATTCTAATGAAAATAGAATACCTCTCTAATTCTTCATGCATTGTTTTAGTTAATTAAGTTGACATATTCTGTGAGCTAAAGTTTTCTTTAAGACTTGCTATTTTGCGAGATAATAAATCATGGAAGTCAAAATGTTTGAAGTTTATTTTCACACATAATTACTAGCCGCCCCTCACATGGGGCATTAAGTCTAGTGAATTGCAAAGACATGATGTGGAATGGCTGAGGAGGTTATAGATTCCAGTATCTGTGACCGATGACAGGAACAGATATCATGAGGTATACGCAGTATATAGTGCCTTGCAAATAATTTTAATATATTTCTTAATTTTTTACATTTTGTCATGTTACAATAATATAGTCTAATATTTTAATAAATATTTCATGTGATAGACAAACACAAAATAATCCATGCTTGAGCAGATAATACATGCATTTTTTATATTTATTAATAAGAATCTGAAAAGCTCTGTATGCATATATCCTCAGTATCTTTTATTCTTCTACCCCTAAAAAAGAGGCCCATGGTAACTCTGGAGTAACTAAAGCGATTTAGAGTACATGGATGAGAAGCTTAGACAGGACAAGTTGTCCCCTCCCCAGATTTGGCCTCTATGGAAGAGAAAGCCAAATTAATTTTATGTTGCTTAGGGGACACGACAAACATGTCGAAGAAGCTAAACAACCACAATTTTGGCGTTTATGCAAAACACTGTATGGTGTTGAAAACTCACTCCCTGAACACACCATAGCCACTGAAAAAAGGGTTGGCAGCATCATGCTGTGGGGATGTTTTTTTTTCCATCAGGAACAGGAAAACTGTTCAGAGTTGATGAGAAGATGACTAAATCCAGGATAACCCTGTTAGAGGCTGCACTGCTGCAGAAGACCTGAGACTAGGGTGGAGGTTCACCTTCCAGCCAGACAATGACTCTAAACATGCAGCCAGAGCTCAAATGGACTGGTTTACATCAAAGCCGATTCATGGATTACAATCATTCAAATACTGGTCCAACTGGTCCAGAGCTAAAGCGGTTTAATAAGGTTTAGTAGTCTTTGAAAAAAAAAAAAATCATGTTCACAGACAGTCTTTATATGGTTTGATGGAGCTCAAGCTATTATGCAAAAAAACATGTAGAATATGTTAAAACCTAAATGTAAGATTGACCTTTTTCCTCACCGTTTGCATGAAGTCATACTAAACATTTCCTGTTTCAGGTCAGTAAGGACGACCAAAACAGTTTAATTTTCAGAATTATGAAAGAAAAGAAAACAGTAGCCATAGTAGCTAAACGAGCAATGAAGAATCACCACCTATTGTTGTTTTATGTTTCCTGATCAGTTGAACAGTTTACCATGGCTTAAATAAAGATATTGCAATAAAATGTAACTTTAAACCGCATTGTGAGGCTCAGGTTGGCGGTGTTTGTATGTTTAACAATGGCTTTTGTGCGAGCCACAAAAGCCATTGTGGCTCGCACAAAAGCCACAATGGCATTTTCCTAAGAGGGAAACTGGAACTTAAAAATGTAGCGACCTAATTGCCGACTTGTTAATTAAGCCCTTAAGCCACGTTGTTACAAATGTGATCACACGATGAGGGTCCTTGTCCATTTGACAGAGCATTTTTGTCCCCGCTTTACCTTCCTGGCTGATGTCTTGAGATGTTGCTTCAATACTTCCTCATAATGTTCTTTGCTCATGATGACATTTGTTTTGTGAAATGCACCAGTCTCACCCCCAGTAACAAAGCATCTACACAACATGATACCACCACCCCCATAGATATTGTTCTCAGACTTGAAAGTTTCTTTATCTTTTCTCTCAATTCAGTGGTGGCCATTATGACTAAATCTGCTTGCAGTCAGCATCCCCTGCTGAGCTGAGTGAACACACCCTACATCTGTCGACTGTGTTGACACAATCAAATGACCTCCCCCACCCAACACATACACACATTCTTTTTAATATGCAAAGTGCGGACCGTACTTTGACTTCCATAGACCTCCATTTATTTTTAAGCCTTTCCATGGCCTGACCCTAACCTGTACCGGTTTATACCCAACCTTAACCTACACCTAATAGGGTATTTCTTAAATGACGTCACATTTTCCGAGACAGCCTGGTTTCCCAGCTGGTCGGACAAGCAGAGAGAAAATTACGTAATTACCAACCGCATAACTAATCATTTTGGAAGATAATGACGTCCCAGGAGCTTCATTTCAACCCGCTTTAATGGAGAAACCCAGCATAGAACAGCTTAAACACTGGTTGAAATGTAGAGGCCTCAAAATAAGCAGAAAGAAAGCAGTATTAGTAGAAAGGTAGGAGAAGCTGTCCTCTCCTCTCTCACAACGGATCAGAACCAAGGAAGAAACCCACTGAATTCACGTAGAATTACAGCTAATACTAAGAAAAAATATATGTATTATTACAGGTGTATGCTTTGATTCATTATGGAGTAATCAGACATTGAGATCCAGTCTCACCTTCACACACACACACACACACACACACACACACACACACACACACACACATACACGTTTTTCCTCCAACGTGAGGACCTTTTTTAAGCACAGAATAGGGGCTTACACGTGGGGACCCATCTTTCTAAACAACCTAAAGACTTGGTTTTAGGTTTATAATTTTTTTAGAGACCTTCGAACATGAAATATCAACTTTAATGTAAAAATTTATCAAAATTAGAAAATTTAAAATCTGTCAGGTTTTTGGATCAACATGGGGACTTGGCCATTTCTGACAACCACCAGGTGGCACTGTTGGGTTTAGTTTTAGGGAAAACCAAGATACATTCGAAGATATCAAATATGAGCAATCAGTGTTCTTTTAAATCAATAAACCACATTATATTAGAATTTTTTTATAAAAAAATATGTTTTTGTGATCTTTTCTACATCTTTTGGTGTGGCAGCATCAGAGCAATCAACCTAAAGAAGTTCAGCAAGCTGATTAAGAAGGCAGGTGCTCCTCTAGAACCTCTGGAAATAATTGTGCAAAGAATGGTTTTGCATAAAAATAAAAAATCCTGGATCCAAACATCCTCTTCATCAGACTGTTATACAACACCAGAGTATCAGGTTTCATTAGATTTCCTGTAATACAGATCGCTACAGAAGATCCTTCCTGTCTACAGGCATCAGAATCTACAATAGTTCTTTGAAGAAACCTGCAGAATAGGAGCCACAACCTTCAATTTTTCTTTTGGGTTAATAAAATATTTATAAATTCTAATTTAATTAAGTACCTGGTAACCTTGTTATTGCTAACCATTAATACTGGACTCCTCTTTCTGGTTGTATGTAAACCATTTTATTGAATAGATTTCAAAATTTCTATCTTATGGCAAAGAATACATACAAGCCAATATGTACAAATAAATGAAAAACTAAAACAATACGTATTCATCAATACGTATATATGAACATGCAGTTTTAGTTGACTTGACCTTGACTGTAACTGTCCTAAAAATTCAAAACTCCAAACAGAAGCAGCTTGGATGTGGCACTAACAAATGGCCCGTTTAATAAAAGGGTAGTAATAAAAGGTCAACGCTTACCTTCTTTTGAAAGTTTTTCGTTTTAATGCGTCTATGCGGTTTTTCACATAGAATTTAACTGCTTGCCATGTCCTGTTTTTGAGGGCCACTGGTGAGGCTTCAATGCACTTCATACACTCGGCTTTCCGAGGAACAGTTCCAAAGTTGATACAGTCCATGAGCGTTTTCTCCACTGCCTGGACTTCTTCTTGGCTCCACTTCTGTCTCTTTGTTTGTGATCGCTCTGAAAAATGATTAGAAGCACTTAAGTTTTCTGCAATCAAAAAATATTTCCATCTTTGTGGCAGGGCAAATATAAAGTTATCACGAAAACATTTCTTCATCACAGTAGTACACTGCAGTAAAATTATTTTTTGATGGAGGGGGTATTACTAGTGATGCTGACAACTATTCATGAATGAAGACAAGTATTGCCAGCTATTCTAAAAGCATTAGTAAATACAATAGAAAAGTCATTGTACAAAGTATATAATAAGAAAAAATTATGGGGTCAAAGGGATGTTCAAAAAACAACAAAATTGCTCAATATATATATATGATATTTCCAAAGGATTTAAACAATAAGAAGGTTTCGGGTGAATTGATGGTGGATAGGTGATGGTGGGGGAGAAGAAATAAAACCAAACTATTGCTTGAGGGTATACAGTCAGAAGAAAAAATAAGCTATCTTGTGTAGAGACATCCTCATCAGGCTGATAAATGAGGGAAAACTCAGATTAACACCAAAAAGTGTTGTGAACTGTTCACTAATTTCCCAATTGTTTAGTTCAATTACAACTGGGGGTAATATTGGAAATAGGTTTACATCTGTTAATGTGAAGTATTTAATGAATAGTGACAGCAAATGTTAGTAAAAATAAGTAAAGTGTTTTCAAGCCTGGCTTACAGGGAGAAAAGCTATTAGGACATTTGATCCGATGGGTGTTATTTTCTTATTATAACAATTTTTTTATTATGACAATTAGGGGTACACCGTGCAACAGACTGGCGACCTGTTCACGCCCAGTGAACGCTGGAGATAGGCACCAGCAACCCCTGTGACCCCATGAGGAATTAAGTGGGTCAGAACATTTATGGATGGATATAACAATTTGAAGTCAAGTAATTTTTAATTTTGAGGATTGTCTTTCTGGAAACATTTTAAAAGATTCTACCCACTTATAATCAAACTTTGAAGAGAAATTACCTTTAGTTGTGTTAGAGTTTCCAGAGACTTCAATGGCCACTGGTACCTCGTCATCTGATCTTTCTATTAAATGAAACAAAACTCAGTATACATGCAACTTTGGGAAAATCATTACGGGTCTCATTTATAAAGCTTGCATATGCCACTTTCTATGAAAAGTTTCTTATTCATAAAACAGAAACTTCATGTGAAAATGTGCGATTCCTTACGCCAACTCTGACCCATGCATATGCAAAATTTGGACATGGGGAATTTCTGATGCAGATGTTAAAATGGTGAGTTGCAGCCAAGCTGCTGGATAATTCCTCTCATGTGTTAAATATATCTCCAGACTTTAATCATAGATCGACTCTATGCATGTTAAACTGTGGTGTGATATATGCTGGTAAGCCATAACTATACATGTGGACCTGTCACATAAACAACAAAAAAAGAACAATAAGCCCACTCAAATCTTAAAGCAAAGTCTGCACAATAACATTTTTTAATCACCTTTTACCTATCTCCGTGGATCACCAGGGTGTTGTGTTCCACAAATTAACAGATATTGGGACAGAATATAAAAAATAAATAAAACCATAAAATATTTTGTACGTAAAGCTGGGCTATTTTGCATTGGCACTGCTGGAACACTATAAAGATGGAAAGAATTATGAGGCAACATGTGTTCAGGGATCACAAAGATTTCCTGATCCATGATGACTGGTTTATAAGCCCATTTAGACTGCCATAGTGCATTCTTCTTTTCTCTATATGCTGAACTGGGTCAAGTACTGGAGAGACCGACATGACTGAACCACACTCTCCCCATTCAGTTACAGTTGTTAACAACTCGGAGGGCTGGGAGTACACTTTTATATCATGAATGTGCAAAAATATCAAGGTGTAGCATGCTAATTTTTGTTGTTTATTTCTTTACTTCCACCTTTAAATCCGACAACTTTTTTTCTTTCAGCC
Source organism: Fundulus heteroclitus (assembly GCF_011125445.2). Lineage (NCBI taxonomy): Eukaryota > Metazoa > Chordata > Actinopteri > Cyprinodontiformes > Fundulidae > Fundulus > Fundulus heteroclitus. Next base: position 35,309,954 of record NC_046376.1, on the reverse strand, counting down.
ATGGTCCTCTCTATGCTGTTCACTGCATTAAGTGTAGTGGCAACATATTGCCACGCAGTAGGTCTAAATTTGTTTTTGTTTGTCACACCATTGCCAAATAGGATGTGTTGTCAACTCTCCACCTCACCAAAACACCTATGTCTGCCTCATTAAAATAGATTTTTCCCCTGCTCTTTTCTTAGTGGTTGCCATGAAATAACATTAATCAGCTGGCTCATTTAAATACACCTGAACATGAGGAGGAACCTTTTGTACAAACTTTGAAGTGCAGCTGGGATCTATAAAGTGAAACTATGTGCTTGTGTGTGCCTGTCATTTTTGTCATATGGGCGTACACACACTTTTACTCCTTTTTAAATGAGACCCCAGGTACAGAGTAAACTGAAAACCTATATAGATTATAAATAGATTATGGAAGACAAAAAGAGCATGCCTGAAGAAGAGTAATAATAACGGACAGTGTGTCCTCTAAAGGTCCAATATTTATTAGAAAATTACAATGTAATTTGATTTCTACTCAGAACGTTTCTTACCTTTGGCTGAAGGCAGATCTTTGTTCTTTTCAACTTTAGTTGTGCATCTCCTTCTCACCCCAAACTGACCTAAATAAAGCAGGTCTATTAGGTAAATGAGCATTCAACAGTAAGCAGTCAGTATGTTTGCTTTAAGACAAGCATTTTGAATGACTAATTTAACAGTTGACCTTCTTGCAAATTTCTTAATAGCACTTAATCAGAAGCTGTTGACATTGAGTAAAAACCAAATGTAAAAATTCAAAATCCTTTAATGGAAACTGCACTAATTAAGTAATTACAACCCTCCGGAATAGGAGGATTTTCAGGGGATTTTTTTTTTTATATCCTTATTCACTTAAAGTGTTTTTCATATATCCACATCTCGGGTAGTGCTGGATGTGACATCAGTCAATTCAAGTCATCATAATTGAATTTCCAACTGTTTTTGGCCTCATAAATACGCATAAATACACTAACTAATCATTATACATTACATAAGGGCTTTATATCTGAATAATTTTTTGAATGATCATCTGCTGTATCATTATAAAAGGGGAAGTCCGGTCAACAAGGAAAAATTAGGGGATCATTAACTAAAACTAAAACTAATTTGTTCGTGGTTATTTAATTAATTTAGCGTTAATCAATAAGAAAATAAAAAGCATAAATTGTATCTGGATCACTGTGTACAGGGGCGGTCAATATTGCCCAAATATGGGCAATGATGGCCGCCTGACATCATATCCTGTGACGTAGAATCGCGGAGAGCCAACGGCAGATCTCCGTGCTTTACAAGCAAACTCAACAGGAGCTGTTGTACACAGCTGCGTTCAGAAACAATTATTTCGGATTTCCAGAGGACTTCACCATTGAAATTTGCGAGAGCTATTGTTGAAGCAACAATGCTCACGTGCATGGCCGTTGGATGTTCCAATACATCAGGTTAAAGGCGAAAAAACATTAGTTTTTTTCACCTTTCCTATTCATGATCCACCATGGGCTGTTTTGTTGGAATATCTACTTGAAGAGGGAGGATTTGCCATCGTGCTTCTGGCGAGAGAGAAAACACGTCGTCTGTAGCCAACATTTGGAAGAAGAATGTTTTCAAGATTACATGAGAGTGAGACTTTTAGGTACGTTTTTCTTTTTTATAAGATATAATTTCTGGTAACAGTTGTTTACCCGACCATAGCAGCGGAGGGATACAACACACTTAGGAAGAGTGCTCACTGTGGCGAATCCCACTTAATTTATATGACTTTGGTGTTATTTTTTCTAAAGTCGCTTGTAAATTTAATGAGTTGCGGGATGCAGGTTTTTATGGGCTTGTTTCTGAAAGTGAAGTGGCTTGTTTGGGGTCTAAACTAAGTGACGATGAAATATCCCTCCACCTCATAACGCACTGCAGCTCATCCTGACAGGAGGACAGAGTAAACTCGGAATGAGCCGATCTGTTTTCAGCAGTTACGGTTGCAATAACTGATGATAACTGCTGAAAGTAGATTATGCGGTGCAGATCCCCATTTTGAGCAGAGATTGGTTCTAAAGATGAGTTTTATACTCATAACATTGCAGAACCCAACCCATAAACCGTACTCTAATGCTTATTTGTTGTGTTTTTATGTCTCTAAAATGTAAAATTAGTATTAATTTAAATATAAATGCTTAATATCATGTCTGTCTTTGTTTAAGGGGTTAAAAAATATTTCGGCATGAAAACGGGTATTTATTTACAAGGGGGCAGATATGGCATTGGGACTTGCTGAACAGCCGATCCCGCGACCTGACGTCACAAACTGGGAGGTGGCAGTACTGTTCTTCACCAAGACGGCGGCCCCCATAAAAGGACCTTCAAATGAAAATTACTCTTAACTAAAAAAGCTTATAATTTATTGAACAGTATGTAATAATTTTATATTTAAAGTACTTTCAGCAGTTTGAATACTGATTTTGACCGGACTTCTCCTTTAACAGCTGTAGCATTATTCACAATAATTTCTCAGACTACTTATGTTTTAGTCTATTTTCTTCAATGTTGAGATTTTCTTTTACATTGTTTTGAAGAGAAGTCTCACAGGATGATATGCAGAGAGTTACAACAATTACACTTGAACTCGAAAAACAGCGATAAATGGAAATACCGACCCTCTGCAGCATTGACTAATTCAAACTTTCAGGTATTTTCTTTTGTTCAAAGCTGTCATGGAATACAGCTATTGTTTGACATTTCATCCATACCTGATGATCTAGAAGATGAAGTTGCAGCATCCCTCTCAGTTGAGTCACCCTCCTTTTTAGTGTCAATGACGCTTGTAGATAAACTTACAATCACACTGTTGGTTCTTGTGAGCTCTGGCACGCTCGTGTCCTGGATTACTGCAGCTGGTGTTGGACCAAGGATGAAGGAATCGTCACTCTCGCTGGATGACTGTTGTGATTGCTAAAAATTGAGAAGCTCAATTAATTAGTTCATTAGCCCACCCCTACATGAAATGTAATAACTAACAACAGAGCTAGAAAGTTAACTTTAACTGTATCAAAGTATTTAGAAATTCCTAAGATGTCAGTTCTCAACAGCAACAAAAATGCAAAGGGTCCTTGAGATTAAATTGGAGTTTCTGGATTTGATGGTCACTTGATCACTTGGCCAACACATTTTATCAACTTAACATAAGGTGGGGAAATAAAGCAAATACCTTGCTTATATATTTAATACAAACCATGTAGCGAACCACCCTAATGTATCACAAATATTCCAAAAGCTAAGTTTGCTATGATCAGATGTGCCTGTAAAAAAACAAAACAAAAACAAAAAAATGACCACCACCAATTAGCTTTGGATTTTGATATCCATTACCAACTAATTCAAATCACTAAGTTTAGGTTAAAAGACTCTCTGATCCAGCATTAGCTATGGTTTTCTAAATTGTATTTATTTATCTTTTCTCTTTTGCATGGCTCTAGTGGCTCGCTTTTTCAACACAGTAGGCTGACAGGAAGGGGTCTAAATTTGAGTGGATTTCATAATTATAGCAGGTACAAGATATTTGAAACTCCTTTTGAAAAATATTTTACAAATCTTAAGTCAAAACAGCCTCACATACACTGGTACATTTACTGAAGACAAACCCATAACAGTTATCTCTGGGATGTATATCACAAAAAAAGTGAAGCAAAACTAACCATTAAACCTTTTTGATGCAGAGAAGACGTCCACTCCTTTTCTTCAATTGCTGTCTTTACACAGGCCGCCTTATAACGAGCCTCACATCTATCAGGTTGTGCTCTGACTATCACGAGACGACGAGAGTGAGGCTTTTGGTCCTATAAAAACACCAAAACCAAGCATTTTTAAATGTCCACATTATAAAGTGAAAAAGACTGGAAACAGCAAAATACCTTGGAGGAACTAAACCCTGATCACAATGAGAATGATGCACCCAGGTGAAACTAAGGCAAGTATCAGTGAGTCTAGTCCTACAGCAGCACACCTGATCTGAAACAAATGGTTCTCCAATAGCTTGTTATCACACATTTGTTAATGATCCATTTTGGTCAAGTGTGGTGGAGCAGGAAAACGTCAAAAAAACATGCAGGACACCAGCCTTCAGAGACTGGAACTGCTGATCCCTGCTTTAGGCATTTATCTACTCAACAGCTTGATCACAGATAGCTATCTCATGTGTCTCAAACTGCTTGTGATCAATTAAAAAAGTGAAGCAGTAGGGACATAAAAAATTCAATTTTTTAAATGATAGAGGTCTAAACAGAACTGATTTCCATCATCTATGATCTAGACATACCATCTGCATTGGACCTGAAAGGCCAACTTGGATGAAGACCTGTTTTCAAGATAAGGCTTCCGCCCAAACTCAATACTAAAAGCTTAAATCACATTTCAGGGAATTTAGACAAATCACATTTTACTCCAGTTCATATTTTTCAAGCATTTCTCTGCATAAAAATATAGGCAACTTCTCTACAGTGAAAATAGATTTCACCACTGTAGGAATTGTAAAATCTTATTGAAAATACTAATTAATACTTTGGTCATAATCAGTGGTTAAGTGAACTAGGAAGCAACTTTTCCAAACTTAAATTCGGAACAACATTTAAGTCAACTGTACAGTATGAAGAGTAAAAGCCAGCAAGAACTAAATTAAAATGTAGTCACATCATTGGAATTTCTTAATAGGCACACTTACCTTTTGCATCTGTTCAGGATCAAGCCCATTTGCCTCATCAGTGGCTAAAATAAAAAAAGATAAAGACTTAATTCATGAACCACTTAATGAACCATCAATACCACCTTAAAGCCATTTAGAGGCTGTGCATCTCCTAGATTTGGTCTTCTCAAACGAGTTCTGGTCCTTATTTTATATATATATATATATATATATATATATATATATATACTGCTCTACTATTGATCGACTTTTCATCCCTTGCTTTTGACCATTTCTGGAGAACATCTTATTAGAGAGAACGTGAAGTCCTACTACTATACTTAGGTTGCTAAATTAAAGCCAAAAGCACAGGCATGAACAATCGATCTGCTTATGTTCTCCCTCCTGTTTATTGACTAATAGTAGAGCAGCTGGACTAAGAAAGCTGCCCTCCTCATTTGCATAAAGTAAGAAGAGGACACCAGGAATTTTGAAAAGAACAAGCGTTTGAGTAAGAAAAAAATAAATTACTATTTTTAATCATGTAAGCTTCAGTCCTTCGTAAACAACTAGACTATACATAATTGAATAAGCCATGAAAAAACAATGGATGCATGCAAAAAGTAAAGCAGTTGTACTGGATCCTAGCAAAACATTGTTTCTCCATCAGAGATGACATCACTTATCTTTATTTCTTAATGAACAATTTGAATTTGAAATTAAATTGCTGAAGGACGTATATGCTTTTTGTTTTGGTTTGACAAGAAAAACTTGACTGACTACTCAAACAAAAACAGATATAAATAGTACCTTCATCCAGGCAACTAAAAGCATGTGGAATAAGAATAATTTCTAATATTTTCATTAACTTCTTCTTAAACATCCCCTCTCTCACCTGTAGGTCTTTCCCAAATTATATTCATTTAATATAAATATTTATGGAAATCAACTCACAAGTGAGAGACATATTGTGGGCTAATGTGTCTTTCCCTGTGATAATTTACCTTGTGTACTGGGACAGCTAGGCGTAGACATCTCAACCACCTCCCACAATACAGGCACTCCATCAGCACTCCTTGCACTGGCTCCAAAACTCTGGTTGCCATTTCATGGGGGAAAAAACGTAATGATTAGAAGTCAAAGCCCTGAAATTCATTTTTTTCAAACAGGCTCCCCCACTCACAAAGTTGCAGTGTCAAAGTTAGTTCCTAATTCACACCTCATGACTCACAGTGACTCCCCAAAAGACAAAGAAACCCAAACCTTTATCATTCTACAAAGAATATACTGTCTGGTGTAATGTGGTCTTCAGGCCCTATCCCAGCAGAAGCAACCATTTTAGCTGACCATGTCTATCATCTCCCATTAGAACACATGTAAACATTTATAACCCTTTTCAATAACACAAGCAGGCTTACTGAAATAACTTGTGTATTTCATGATCTCTGTTCTATTAGATTTGCAGCTTTCAAACTTTTTTTTATTATTTTGCATTTGAATCCTTTTAGTGAGCAGTCATATTTAACAAAATAATTTTTAACTAGCTTTATTTTTAGCTTATTTTCATTAATTGTTGCTTTCATCTCAATTTTTTTGCTGGACCTCAATAGGTGGAAAATAAAATGTGCATGCTTCTCATTAGCTATAGCTCGGCTAATTTCAGCAAGCTATCCTAGTGAAACTCGATTGAAACAGAGCTTTTACAGAAGTGTAAACAGCACTTAAAAGAATATCTAACTGTGTGCTGTGTAGATAAAGGCATGTAGATAACAACTTGGAGTCCGTTAAAATAAGAGGAATCTTACCATTTTCTGTACAGCTATGTTGGTTCTCCTTCCTCAAGTGGTAGCATGAAGGTCTAATTTCCCTCCGTAGTTGCAGGTGTGTAGCAGTCATAAAGGAGCGCTTGATTTTGTCTCCGGCTCACACTGGAGTTCCCGGTTGGGTGCAAAAAGCAGCTTGCTGAGGCTGACGGCTCAGCCCTGTGTACACAACTAATAACACCTTAACTCTGCTTTCACAACTTTACCGCATATCAATTACTTAATAAAACTGAAATAAAAGAAAAAAAAATGTAATCTCCTATAGTAATGCGTCTGGAGTGAAAGTTATTTTTTGTAATGGAGATTTTGTGGGTTTCACACCAGTTAAATCTGCTGGGTTTGATCATTTTGGCAAACCCTGGAGGGAGCGCTGAGGGGGGATGGGCATGGGTGTGGTGGGGACTTCAAATCTCAGGATGTGTGTGAGATGGCAGCCATTATAGAGAATGGACGGTGGGGCTACAGCCAGTGGCGGCTCCAGAGACTTATAAGTGTGAGGGGGGGGGGGGGTATAAAAATGTTTTGATGGATCAAATACTAAAACATAATAACAAAAATTAAATATTTGTTTTGCAGTTTAGTTAAATCCTAAGTATTCAGCTATTGTCTTTGTCTTAAATTAAGTTATGTAATGCTGATCCCATTTAGATCTGAGCTGATGCATAAGTGGACTAAGCAGCTGCTTAGGGCCCCCTAGTCCTTCCGGAGCTCCATAAATGCTTATATTTTAACACAGATCCTAGATCTAGAATTTGAACTTTTTTTTCATGACAATGCTCTTAAACTCCCAGTCAGAGCACTCAAAACAGTCCTGAAGTGCATCCATAGCTCCTTCAGTCTACACCCTCAACTGCTTCACTGTAGGTTTAGCTCTGATCAGCAGGGGCCTGTATGCAGGAATTAGCATTGCAGAAAATCAGAATCAGACATATTTTAATAATTCCAGAGGAAAATTACTTTTGCTTCATGCTCCAGATATACAAACATTTATTTATATATACAAACATTTTATATATTTATATATATATATATATATATATATATATATATATATATATATATATATTATTGAACCCGTTTGCAAATATAGCTTCCAGACCCCTAATGTGAAATAAATAAAAAAAAAAAAAATTATCTCCCACTTCCAGGCTGGGGGTGTCTCAGTCAGAGACCTCTCCCCAGGAAGAGTGCCTCTTGGTGGGCCAAAGTGCTTGACTGGACCACCCCCCCCTGAGATTCGAACCCTGCTCCTCTAGGTGGAAGGCAATGTTGTTATCCACTACTCTGCTACACCCCTTAGCCCCTATATATGGGATGCAGATAGCCCTTTTATACCTCTATGTTGCCTGTACAGTCTCCCTCCTTCCGTACACCTTGGCCCCTCCTAAACACGCATAATTAAATAAGCTACGGTCCGTAGTTGTGGTCGTGTAGTGCAGTTTCAGACATGTTGGTTGGGCAAATATAACCTGACAACAGCCAGCTGCATGTATCGTTCCGCCTAGCTCCACTCACATACATCTGGGACACGGCCATAGGAATTGCCTTTACTGAAGGCTGGGCCTTATCAAAACTCCTTGCATATGATTGGATAAGCCACTTGTCTGTCATCTTTATCGACGTGCTATTTCAACCAGTCACACCGAAGCTAACCCGTGACGCTGATGAGACCGACGCCGGAAAAAAAAAAAACTTTTTTTTTTTTTTTTTTATGTGTTTGCGGCTGTAGTGCAGGGTTTCCCGCAGCGCTATCTTGGCGAGGCGGCCGCGGAAAACGTGTCGTCCACCCCCCGCCCCGCTCCGCGAGCCGGTCCGCGGAAAACGTGTCGTCCACCCCCCGCCCCCGCCCCCCCACTCCGCGGAGAAAAACATGGTTTCCACCAACAAAAGCCTTCAGAGCCGTTCTCTGATGTTCTTTTAATGAAACAATATCAGATAGATTGGACAACACGGAACAAATAGCAGCATCAATGCTAACGCTTGCTTCCTCGATGCGAGCCGCCATTGTTGTTGGAATCTCACGGTGGCTTCTCCACTACGTCACATCCAGGAAACACCCGCCCTGCGTCCTGATTGGCCAGACCAAAAATTTGGTTGGGGAAATCACTTTCAAGGAGCCGTGTCCCAGATGTATGTGAGTGGAGCTAGGCGGAGCGATACATGCATCTGGCTGTTGTCAGGTTAGGGCAAATACGCCATTAACCAATGGAAAACAGGCCTGTACATCATCCCTCCTTCTGCACGCCTAATTTTTTCCACAGTAAGGTCAAAAAACTGATACTGCAGGACATAGGAGGGGGCTACCCGTTCTAAAGTAAATTAAATTAAACTTTGGTTTGGTACCAAGTTTGTGAGCCTGTGTCTCGATTTACTGTTTCGTTTGGTACCAAGTTTGTGAGGCTACGCCGCTGCCATGCCAACCGGTGGCAAAAAACACACTTCTTTTTAGGAGGCCCTGATTAAGGCCTCATTAAGGTCAAAAACCAGCTGCTGGCAGACAAAAGAAAGAGCTACATGGGCTCAAGTGGGCTTGTTTCGATCGTCTCCATTTACTCTTTCGTTTGGTACCAAGTTTGTGAGGCTACAATGCTCCTTTGCTAAACAGTGGCACAAGACACTGCTTTCTAGGCGCTCCAATTAAGGCCTCATGAAGGTGAAAAAACCAGCGGCTGGGAGACAAAGGAAAGAGCTACATGGGCTCAAGTGGGCTTGTTTCGATTGTCTCGATTTACTGTTTCGTTTGGTACCAAGTTTGTGAGGCTACGCCGCTGCCATGCCAACTGGTGGCAAAAAACACACTTCTTTTTAGGAGGCCCTGATTAAGGCCTCATTAAGGTCAAAAACCAGCTGCTGGCAGACAAAAGAAAGAGCTAGATGGGCTCGAGTGGGCTTGTTTTGATCGTCTCCATTTACTCTTTCGTTTGGTACCAAGTTTGTGAGGCTACGATGCTCCTTTGCTAAACAGTGGCACAAAACACTGCTTTCTAGGAGGCCCCATTGAGGTCACCTCAGCAAGGTGAAAAAACCAGCGGCTGGGAGACACAGGAAAGAGCTACACGGGCTCAAGAGGGCTTGTTTCGATCGTCTCCATTTACTCTTTCGTTTGGTACCAAGTTTGTTACCCTTCGTTGCTCCTATGCTGAACAGTGGCACAAAACACACTGCTTCTTAGAAGCAGTGTGTTTTGTGCATTTCTTTTTCATATTTCAAACGGTTGCCATTCTTAGACGCAAGCACCCAGAGGCACAAAAATCACAGACAGCGGTTGAGGGGTGAGCTAGAACTCATATCTGAATTTTGGTATTGCTGCGCATAAATAAACCTTTCTGCCTCAGCTTTTGAGACTCAAATACTGTCTTGAGCCCTTAGGAAGTTGGCTGATTTTTTCGGGGCAATCAGCTTTTGTTGTTTTTTTCACAGGAGGCTGATTTTAACATATTTTGTAGGTGACCTTATGAGGAACAGAACCTGTGATTTTGAACTTCCTGGGTGGTTCCACGTGGACACAGTAGGGGTCAAAAGGTGAAAATGTGCAACCTTTGATGGCACACAGCTCACACACGGTTTGTCTGTTCCAGCTCCAACTCGGCATACAGGAGCCCCTTTGAGGCATCTACCAACAGGGAAGAGCTCATACCTGTATCCCCTTCCTATAGCTACTTCCTTTTAGCAGTGAGGTAAGAAGATGTGGTTAGTGGCATGTTGTAGAGCACTTCCAGGAAATGAGCATTTATAAGATTGGTCCAAATCCATGAGCTGCAAAGGCCTCAATTATCAAAAATCAAATATTGCTTGGCTGGTGGCATAGCTCCAGAAACAAAACAGGCCCAGAGTTCCACTCTTGGCCATATGCTGCAGTACCATTTCCCACCACCATTGGTGCTATTGATATTTGGACAGGCCTGAACACCATCCCTCCTTCTGTACACCTTGGCCCCTAAAAAACGCGCATAATTAAATAAGCCACGGTCTCGGCCAATAGCAAAAGCTTCCCCACTTTTCCCTTCACCCCCGAGGGGGGACACCACTTAAATCTTTTCCTTTCAATAAGCCCGTCCCGTCTCGACCCTCCTTTCATCCCATGATGTTGCTTTCCTCCTCTACAACCTCGGCGTGTTTTTCTCCAGAGTTCGGATGGTATTTCAGCAGGTCTGGCTACCACGCCGGTCGGCATTAGAGCGATCAGCTGTTCTCCGGAGTAAACAAAGGCAGTGTATCCCGGTAAGCGTGGCATGATAAAAACAACACAAAAAGGCACTTATACTTCGTGCGGAGGATGAGGAGAGCCCACCTGCCCCCGCCCATCCTCAAGACCTTCTACAGAAGCACCAAAAACAGCATTCTGACCAACTGTCTCTCTGTGTGGTGTGGAGGCTACAGCGCTTCTGACTGGAAGAGTGTGAGGAGAGTGGTGAGGACAGAGGTCAATAGGGCTCCTCTTCCATCCATTAATTTTCCTCTGGGATAATTAAAGTATTTCTGATTCTAATTCTGATGAAGGACATTTCATCTTAGCGCTGCATAACATCCACAGTAACCCCTCACACCCTCACCATGGACTGTTCTCCATGCTGCTCTCTGAAAAGAGGCTTTGCAGCATCCACTGAAGGTCCACCAGCTTCTGCAAAAGCTTTTTCCCCGTTGCCATCAGACTGTTGAACTCTAAACTGGAGTCTGCATCACACATGCACAGAACTGAACTTTATGGCCATTTCACATCATTTTGCACTGCAAACATTGCTGAACTTTCACAATCCATTTAAACTTAAAAGTACACAATTGAACGATTGCTGCTTTTTAGCACCGATATTATCTTGCACTGCCAACATTTGACCGCTATTTTTGCACTATAAACATGGTGGAACGTTCTTCTGCTTTTTTAAAAACTGTTTTTCTCCTGCACTGTACATTCTCATCATGGCTACACTTTATATTGTAATGTTATTTTATCTCAATTGCAATCTCATTACATTGTTGTAAGCTGTGTGCAAAGTAATTTTGTTTTGTATGCACTATGTTAATACAAAATGACAAAGTTTGTTTTACTCTAAGCAGGCATGAATGCTGTGGTTTGATTAAACTTTGACCCAAAAAGCAACAGACCAAAGCCATAAATTGTTAATCTATAAACATCACCACTGCTTGGGAGTGCATGAAGAGGGGCAGGGCTGTTTCGTGGTGGGGGTCGGGGGGTTAAGACCCTGTATGCCCCCACTCCTGCTGTCATTGCTACAGCAGATCATGAAAATGACATGTGGCTAAAAAAATACATAAATTAAGATAATTTGCAGAAAGGGAAAATATATGTAAACTTCAACTTAAAATAAAATAAATTAAATGAAAAATACTTTATTAATTCAGACTGTAAGAAATAAAAGTAAAAAGTTAGACTTTAAAAGTTAAAGTTTAAACTGACCATTAAATTGCAGTAATCATTCTGACCAATAGAGGTCACATAAATTGACCAACAATTTGCAATATACATTCTGACCAATAGAGGTCACTAGAGATAGAGCAGGTAGTGACGCACTCTTCCAGAACAGCGATCTCATGGGGACTGCAGTACCTCTGTGTGTCCACCTGGCGCGCATGCCCATACACTCACACAAAATTTTGTCTTGAAATGAAGCTCATGGGGACTTCCTCAAAAATTGCATGGAGCATATCTATACACCATTTTCTGCTTCAAAATAGGCTTGTGCCGGTGGGGACCTCAAATGTAGTCCCCACGGGTCAACAGGTCCCCACGTGTATTCACGTAGTTAGGCCAAAATCCCCACGTAGGTGGAAATACAAGTACACACACACACACACACACACACACACACACACACACACACACACACACACCTCTGCAGACACACACAAACAAGATTACCTTAAGATAAATATTGACTTGATCCATGAAAAGAAGTGGAAGACCATCAAGAAAACCACCACACGCCGCTTCTAATCATCACACATGCATTTAGCTGGTATTCATACACACTGGAACTTTTCTTGGTCATTAAGTAGTTGTCACAGGGGAGGGGAGGTTGAGCCCCGCTCTCTTGTTGCGTGGCGAGTTACCCAGAAAAAGGTGTTCTGTCTGGAAAAAAAAACTAAGCCCAAAAAGCGCGACTTTACGTTCAAAAACAAATCCAAAAAGACGCAACTGCCGACTCACAAAAGTTACAAGTGACTTTAGAGAAAAACAAGCCCAAAGTCGCTTATAATAAGCAGATGATGCGACACTGAAGCTCACATGAACAACCCCCATGCATTGTATGAATTTTTAAAGCTGCTGAGAAAAAGCCAAATAAACATTGCCTACCTGCCCAGATGCTGCAGTCACTGG